>NW_015392041.1:21888-24440 GCF_001527695.2 Protobothrops mucrosquamatus | reverse complement strand
TCTCCATCTCCCCCACCAAGCTGGATCCCGCTTCCCCCAACACCATCCTCCTCTGCACCGCGAGGGGCTTCTACCCTGTGGAGATCAAGGTCCGGTGGCTGAAGAACGGGCGGCCGGAGGAGGAGGGCGTGGCCTTCGGGGAGGAGCTCCAGAACGGAGACTGGACCTACCAGCTCCAGGTGATGCTGGAGACCCAGCCCCAGCAGGGGGACATCTACATCTGCCAGGTGGAGCATGCCAGCCTGGAGGCCCCCATCACTGTCCAGTGGGGTGAGCCCCTCCCCTCCAGCTCCTCCTGGTCTGGGGACCCCATCCTGCCCTGAGAAGGGGGGAGGGATCCTCCCTGTGGGGGGAGGTGGGATGGACCCTCCGGGGGGGGGAAGCTGGCCTTGATGCTCCTGCTCGGGGGGGGGCTCCTTCTCCTTCCCCAGTGCCCCGTTCCTCCAACTCTGCCAAGAGCAAACTCTGGACGGGGATCGTGGCAGCCGTGATCGGGGTGATCTTCTTTGCCATGGGGCTCTCCCTCTACCTGAAGAGCAAGACAGGTGAGTCTGGGGGGCTGGATAAGAGATTGTGGGGAGGGGAGCATCCAGGGAAGGCCTCTCTGCAAGCTTAGCAGATGGCAAGGAGGCTCCCCTGGGAACTTTTCTTGGGAAATTCTGTTCTCTGAGAGTCTACTGTATAAGTGAGCATCCTGCAACCTATTATGGGCTATCAATGGGGAGGGGCTCCCTGAGTCCTCCAGGCCATGAAGGGTCCTGATTGGCTCTTTTTCTCCTTCCAGCAACTCCCATCCAGCCTCCTGCAGGTGAGTTTCTCCCCAAGTTATAGATGTTTCTTTAACATTCCTTAATTGTTCCTTTTTTTAAAAAAAAAATGTGCCTGAACAAAACCTTCTAGCTGTGGATAACATAAATTTTTGAAATTTTGGGCAGCTTTTCCCTTTTCAGAGACCTGAAAACAGTGCAATCAAAAACAAACACACTCATATAAACACTAAAATCTGGCCAATGTTTCCAGGTTTTGGGAAATTGCAAAAGAGAAGGGCACTTCAGGTCCAAAGATCACAAGTCTCCTTGTGATCTTTTTCACAATTTCTGGCAAAGCAACACCCGGCTTTGCTGCCACTCCCCATCCTTTCCCCATCTTCTTTGTTGATATGAAACGTCTGGGGGGGGAGGCCTCCTCTCTTGATTAACCCCCCNCCTGAGTGGTCCTGTGGCCAATGGCCTTGATCTCTGGGAAGGTTGCACTGATGTCCATCTCCCTGGTCTGAGGGCTCCTGGGCAGGGGGTGTTGGGAAGGGTGTCTTCCCCAGGGCCTCTTTGGGCCAGAGCAGAAAGTCCACCCGAAGCCATTCCTGGTGTAGGAGACATTTGCCATCAGGGGGGAGGGAGAGCAGCTGTGCGGGAGAGAGGAAAGATCAAGGGGGCAACTCTGAGTGGAAGGCCCCTCCCTTCTCCCCAGCACCCCCAGATGCCCCTAGATAGCTCTCCCACTGAGCCTTGCCCCCTCCAGAGGTCATCCAGATTGGTTCTGCGGGATTCCCATGGCTTCGATCTCCAAGGGCAGATTTTTTCCCTCCCATTCCTCATCTGGGGCACATGAAGAATAGGTCGGTGGAGGAACTGTCTCAAACACAGAGAAGACTTGGGCTCCTGTCAGTAATACCCCCCCTTGGAAGAGAGCCTGTGGGCACCTGGAAAAGGGACAACACCAAGTGTACCAATTGCAGGGAAAAAAATCAGACCAGACTTCCTTAAGATAAACAAAGACCTGTGTTGGTGATTGAGGATTCATTGCTCAGAGGAACTGAACCAGCAATTTGTAGAATGGACAGTCAAACTGTTTCCCAGGAACAACTATCAAAGATGTGAGTGAGAGGCTTACTAAAAATAATCCACAGATTATTATTCCTTTCTCCTCTTCCAATATTTGAGGGGCTTCCCCAAAGAAGAGGGAGCCAAGCTATTCTCCAAAGCCCCTGAAGGCAGACTGAGAAGCAACGGATGGAAATTTATTAAGGAGAGATCTGGATTTAAGGAGCAATTTCCTAACAGTGAGAACAATTAATCAGTGGAACTGCGTGCCTCCAGAAGTTGTGATTGCTTCATCAGTGGAGGCTTTTAAGAAGAGACTGGAAAGCCATTTGTCTGAAGTGGCATAGGGTCTCCTGCATGGTTAAGGGGCTGGACTAGAGGACCTCCAATGTCCCTTCCAGCTCTATTATTCTGTTATTCTGTTACATTTTTACACAGCAGATTCTGGATGCTCCCCATTTGGGGTGTCTCCCCTGGGCACTGAAATCAAATGTGGAGAAACGACGTGTCAGGCTTGGCTCTCAGTTAATTGCAGGTTAGAACCTATTGTGAATTCTCCCTTTCCCAAACTATTCCTAGCTAATTCGAATTCCCCTTAATTAAATTGATTTCACTGGGATCAGTGCTTTTTCCCCATTCCTGCCCCTGGGACGGTAAGGAAGTGGGGGGGGGGGAGAAATTCCCAGAAGGGATTCCCCTTTTCTTCCCCAGGGCTCTGGGGAGGGTAGAGAG
>NW_015392041.1:15644-18203 GCF_001527695.2 Protobothrops mucrosquamatus | reverse complement strand
TCTATCTATCTATCTATCTATCTATCTATCTGTCTGTCTCTTCTATCTCTCTCTGTCTCATCTCTGTCTCATCTCTCTCATCTATCCATATCTGTCTGTCTGTGTCTGTCTGTCTGTCTATCTATCTATGTATCATCTCTCTATCTCTCTCTCTCTCATTTTCTATCATATATCATATCATATCTATCTATCTATCTATCTATCTATCTATCTATCTATCTATCTATCTATCTATCTATCTATCTATCTATCTATCATCTTTGTCTCTCTATCTCTATCTCTCTATCATTTTCTATCATATATCATATCTATCTATCTATCTATCTATCTATCTATCTATCTATCTATCTATCTATCTATCTATCTATCTATCTCTGTCTGTCTGTCTGTCTGTCTGTCTGTCTGTCTGTCTGTCTGTCTATCTATCTATCTATCTATCTATCTATCTATCTATCTATCATCTCTGTCTCTCTATCTCTATCTCTCTATCATTTTCTATCATATATCATATCTATCTATCTACCTACCTACCTACCTACCTACCTACTTACCTACCTACCGACCTCTATCATCTCTCTCTTTCTTGTCTATAATCTATCGTCTCTCTCTCTTTCCCCCCCCCTCTAACTATATCATCCAGGTATCAAATTCATATAACCACCCATCTCAGAACAAGTGACTGGGTTGGACACACAAAGCTAAACACAGGTATATACATGAAATTATTAAAAAAAACATTAAAAACAATAAAAAAAATTAAAAAGAAATATGAGGGGAAGAGTCAGTTTTTTCAGGGCCCTTGTAACTTTGAACAGCCATGAAATGAACTCTTGCTAAGTCATCACCATCCCCAGCGCTTTCACTGGTGGGGAAAAGGCAGCGCTTTCACTGGTGGGGAAAAGGCCGGAGATCTCCTTTAACCAGAGAGGCTAATGATGGTTACGTGTCCATCAAGTTGGTGTCACCCCACGGACGGACTTTCTCTGGGGAGACCCCTCCCCCCACTCCTCCAGGTCCTCCCTCAGCATCCCCCTCCCCCCACTGCAGCCGAGCCCCTCCCCCTCCCTGCTTCTCATCCTTTTCCTCTCTTTCCTTCCCTCTTTCCCGGCATCAGAGGCCCCTCCAACCTCCCCCCCCCCGAGAGAGCGGAGTCTCCCCGCAACGTGTGAAGGAGGAGAATTGGAGCCTTCGGGTCCTTTGGGCCTCCGGGGACCTTTCTCCAGCCCTCCCTCGGTTTCTTCCCTGGGCTGTCCGGGGTCTCCTCGGGGGTCGGGAGGGCCCCCTCTGCCTCTTCCCGGAGGGGGGAGGGCAGAGGACCGAGGGGGCGGCCCCTCCTGGAGACACAGCCGTGGGGCGGAGCGTGAGAGTCCCGGAGCTGCCCCGGGGAAGAATCCGGCCTTGTTGCCTGCTGGATCAGGGCCAGTTCTCGGTTCCGCTTCGGGGGAGCCCAGCGCTTCAGGCCGGAGGTGGGGGGGGGGCAGGAAGCGAAACTCCAGCACTTCTTCAGCTGTTGTGGGTTGTGGAAACAAACAAAGTTTCTCTGTGTGTTTGTGTGTGGGGTATGTGTGGAGGGCTGGGGGGGGGGGCAGGAGGAACTCAGAGAAGATCAAAATCCTGCTGGGGAAACATGAAAAGAGGACAGGAGTTCTGCTCTGATCAGGCGCTGCCTGGATCTGGGACCCTCTTTGTGCGACTGGCTGTGTATACACAACTGTTGTGCAGTGGGGTGAGCCCCCTTCTTTGGGGACCCCGTCCTGCCCTGAGAGTTTCTCCTCAAGTGATAGATGTTCCTTTAACATTTGTTAATTCTTCCCTTTTTTTAAAAAAAAAAAAATGTGCCTGAACAAAACCTCCTTGCTGTGGATACAACAGATTTTTGAAATTGGGGGCAAAAGAGAACTCTGGCGCAAAAGAGGGGGTGTGGAAACCCAACACAGGGTCAATCAAAAGGGACTCGGATGCCTCTACACACCGACGCTCAAAGTACGAGGGATAAACAGGGAGAACGTGAAACCCAAAGGCAGGAGTGTCATGGTGGCAATTCCTGAGGCTTAGTGGAATGAAACCCACGACTGGAAGGCACAACTAAAAAGATTTAATGTCGAGGAACTGAGCGGTAGCTGTCCAAATGAAGTGGGAGACACTGACACAAACTTGTAGTTTTACATCAATAAGTATATTTGACATCCATATTTGCAGCAGATAAGATAGTCAGGCACATCACTACATCGTGAGGTAAATCGTGAGGTAAATCACAAAAGAGCATTTATGAGAATTATGAATCCAAATGCTGGAGGTGTGGACAACAAGATGCAACTTTTTTTCACATGTGGTGGACTTGTAAGGTTATTAAGGCCTTTTGGATAAAACTATGGTGGAATCTACAGCAAGTTTTTAGAAGAAGAATTTTTTTCTTGCCTCAGTTGTTTCTCCTAGGTATTACACATAATTTGGATGTAAAAGAAACGAATTTGATGTTGTATTGTTTAACTGCTGCCCGTTTGTTGATAGCTCAAAACTGGAAGAGTAAAATTTTACCTACAATGGAGGACTGGAGAT
>NW_015392041.1:11424-13354 GCF_001527695.2 Protobothrops mucrosquamatus | reverse complement strand
GGAGGGGAGAGTTGAGCTGGATTCCTTCTTGGGAGAGACTCTGAATTTGGGGAGGAGACCCAGAACCCCCCACCCCATATTCCCCCATTGCTGATTCGGGACCTGGAGGGGAGGGGGGAACTGAGGGAGAAGGATATGGGGGGTCTGAATTGCTCCCCTAAATTGGCTCCCCAAAACGATTTCTTTGGTGAGGGGGGCTGGAGCCCCTTCTTTTGAGAGGGTCTTGGAGGGCTGCAGGGGGGTCTATTTGGGCGGGGGTGGTGGAAAGAGGCCTCGAAAAGCATCCAAAGACAGCTTGTGGGTTGTGAAGATGGGGGCGAGGGGGGGGGAGAGGAAAAGGGAAGGCGAGGCTTGAAGGGCGGGGAGATCCCAGGAGCATGGGTGTGGGTATCCTTATTGTCACCCCCGTTCCTTATGCCCCCGAAAGGGAGAGGAAGAAAGAAGTACGGATATTCCTTCCCTTCCAGCCCAGAGGGGGGGGGTCTCTTCCCTCCCCCCATATTTCCTGCCACTTTGGGGGGGAAAGAGGCCCCACCGGGATCTAACATTTCCTACAGTGTTAGGCCGAGTGCTGGACCAGCTGAACTTCTGCCTGCCTGTTTCCACCCTGGGAAGATGGGGGGGGTCCCTCAGGAAGCTACCCCCCTCCCTTATTTTCCTCCCCTCCCACGACCCCCACTAAGGGGGAATCCCGCTGGGACCGACGGTTCCCCATCTATCCTCCAGGGGGCGTCTTCCGGTAGCCTCTTGCGGTAGGTTTCCCTCCCCTCCTCTGACAAGCCTGTGTCCCTCCTCTAGGAGAGGCTGGGAACCATGGGCCCTGGAGTCCCTCCTGACGACCTTCCTCCTCCTCCTCCTCCTCTCAGCCCATTTCCTGTAGCAGGGGAAGTGCGCGTGCCTCTCCCTTTCCTCTCCGGAGGTGGCATCAAACGCTTCCCTAAAATGCAGCCCCCCCCGACTGAAGGGATTCCCCCCCCTCCCAACTTTCTCCGCTTCTCTCTGGGCTTCGCACTATCTCCTCTTGTGGATGAACTCAAGGGAGGCTCTGCCCGGAGACCGATGACGATGAAGAAGGGAGAATTCTCATTGGTCCTTCCGCTTTTCTCGGCCCTCCCAATACCGAAGTTCGAGGGAAACGCCCCCGCCAGACCCACCGATTCCGCCTCTGGGGCTGGGAGCCTCCGCGTCTTTCTCCCCTCTCTCTTGGGGGCGCTGGTGGGGCGGCATCCATGGGCTCTGTTGGGGTCCCTCTTTTGTTGCTGGTGGGGGCGCTGATCCGGATCCCCGGAAGCGAAGGGGGGAAGGAGACCCCCGGTAAGGAGGGGGCTCGTAGGGGGGAGGAGAGGGGCTGGGAGGGGCCGTCAGTGCTCCTGGGAAGGAGGGAAGAAAGGGGCTGGGACCCCAGTAGTGGGAAAAGGGGTCGAGGGCAAGAGGGGCGGGAGACTGCAGGAGCCTCGATCTCCGCGTGGTCTCCGCCCCTCCCTCACTGTATTTTCCCCCCGCAGGAGAATAGGGAACCCTCCCTTCCCTGGTTGTGGCCGAGGTGTGCGGGGGTCCCGGGAAGGCAGCCGATGTGGGATAAGAGTCAGCCGGGCCCCTCTCTGTCTCCACCCCCCCCGTGGCTGGGTGGGAGGGGGACCTTGCGGACCCCGAATTAGCGCCTGAGCCCCAAAGTTTCTTGCACTGAAAGAGGAAGGGGACGGAAAGCGAAAGTGTAAGAGGGAAACTGAGGCATTTTTAGAGCTAAATCCACAAAGGCCATCAAATGTATAAGAAAAAGATTTTTTTTCGCAAAAGTGTTTTTGCAACCTCAGTTTTTCTTCTGAATCTCCATTTTTCTTAAGGGGAGAGAAGAGTTGAGCTTGGATTCCTTCTTGGGGGAGACTTTGAATTTGGGGAGGAGACCCAGAACCCCCCACCCCATATTCCC
>NW_015392041.1:6941-9349 GCF_001527695.2 Protobothrops mucrosquamatus | reverse complement strand
CCCCCCCCCCGCAGCCCATTTCCTCCTCCAGGAGAAGACCGAGTGCCATTTCTTCAACGGGACGCAGCGGGTGCGGTTCCTGGACCGGGACATCTACGACCGGCAGGAGATCAGGTACTTCGACAGCGATCTCGGGAAATACGTGGCCGTCACTCCGTTGGGGCAGCCCGCTGTGGACAAGTGGAACAGCGATAAGGCCATCCTGCAGTTCCAGAAGGCCTGCGTGGATTCCTTCTGCCGATACAACTACGGGACTGCCCAGAGGGCTTCTGTGGTTGGCCGGAGAGGTGAGTGGGGGAGGGGGAGTTCTACGGGGGGGGAATGCAGGGACCCCCCTTTTCATTTCATTTATTAGGAGTCTCCCGGATAAAAATTTGCCCCTTTTGTATCTGTACTCTCCGATCTACGAAATTTATTCATTGGTATTTATTGATATTTATGGATACTCCTAATCCCTTCACCTCCCTCCAAGCGGGGATCTGGATGGCGTAGGATATAACATCACCCCTAAATAAAAATGTATCAAAAATAAGGTTAAAAAATAAATTACCATTAAAAAGTTTGAAATTCTACAAGGATGGCCATTAAACATGCCAAAGGGAAGAAATAGATTCCTCTCCTTCCCATCAGTCCCACCATCTTCCTTCTCTTCCCATGGTCCAAAGTTTCCCCTGCCCAGAAAAACTTCTTTCCAGAATATTATACCAAATATTATATTTTTTGGGGGGGGGAGGAATCCAGCACAGTCTCTCTCTTGCCCAGTATATGGATATATTTCAATATAATCTATACACTATATAATATTTTAATATAATATTTTATATTAATAAATCAATAATATATTGATTTACTTATCAACTTTTAAAACCATCTCTCTCTCACAGAGGGACTTTGCATGGTATACCCATAAAATATAAAACCACCAAAATAATCTATAGGATTTAAAAGACAAGAATGATTAAAATGCAGTAGTAAATTAAAAGGGGGAGGGCTGCCTCCTCCTCTGTGCCCCCCAAGCAAAGCCCCAGAGCCCCCTTTTCACCCCTTTCCGGAAGGCCAGGAATGGGGGAGGGGCTCCCTTCACCTCTGGAGCCTTTGGGATTTTGGGATAAAAACTTCCGAAGGTCTGGAAAAGGGAATCAGGGAAGGCTCTTTCATCTGCTGGGCCCTGTCCCTCTTTTAGTTCTTTTTATTCTTTATTCAGAGTCATTTGTTCATCCAATTTTGGGGGTCTGGGAGAAAAGCCCCCCCTGAAACCCCCTTTTTGGTCACAGACTCGGCTTCACCTGCAGCCGAATCCCTTCCCTCTTCGTATCTGGGAAGGTTCCTCATTTGGGGGCAAAGATTTAAAAAACACCCACAAATATTAAAACTGAATTTCGGGCATTCGTTCAGTCCTGAAGCCTCGGATCCTTTAGTTCCCTGTTCCAGATTCCTGGCAAATTGCCTACCTTTGTTGTTCTAGTTTTATTTGTTTATATTAAAAAAACCTTATTTATTTATATCAACTGATAAGGTTTCATAGTGCAAAACAAGTGTTTCATCTGCAGTTGTTGCCATTTGTTGTTGCCAGGGTCTCCCAAAATAATATCCTACCAAAGAATTAAATAAGATCTTTCTTCCACAAGAGAAAAACCGCCAGATCCCAAGAGAAAAAGGCATTTTACAGGGAGAGGCTGGGCATTTGCTCCTTCCGGAAATTATGGAATATTTAAGGGGAACCGACACAGATTTTGTTCTCCGCATATTCAGTCTGGAATTCGTTTTTATTCCTAAATTCTTCCCTGCAAACCTAGGAGAATAATTAACTGTTCATAAAAAAACCCCAACCAGATCCCAGGATTAAATTACAAATAACCAAACCTTTAAAAATTGCAGGTTCTTAAACATTATATAATGAGCTCTTCATCAGAGAATCCCTCAACGGAGAAAAAACGTTGTTAGCAAAAGTTCTCTGACCTGGAGTGGATCTATGAAGGACCCTCTTGGGGGGTTATTAATCCACCTATTAATCCACCTATTAATCCACCTATTAATCCACCCAAGAGTTGTGCCATTTGCTGGAGGAGGAGATCAAGAGGGATCCCTTCCAAGGCTCTTCTGTGATCCTGGGATCTGCCTGATCTCCTCAGCTACCTTCCCTTTCCCCAAGATCCCTCCCCCAGATCCTTTCTGCCTTCCCTGTCCGGAATGGGGCAACTCACTGCAGGACAATTCAACAATTTTATTCAATTATTTAAAATAATTTTAAAAATGTTTTTTTTTTAATTTTTGTCCTTCACATTTCATTTCTTTCCTCCCTCGGCCTCCTTCCTTTCCTGATTCTCTTTCTCCATTTCTTCCATATTATGCAAGTTGTCCTAGACCCCTCTCTGCCCCCCCATCCCAGGCAGGAGGGTCGAACCCCT
>NW_015392041.1:0-4208 GCF_001527695.2 Protobothrops mucrosquamatus | reverse complement strand
GGGAAATTCTGTTCTTTAAGAGTCAACTGTATAAGTGAGCATCCTGCAACCTATTATGGGCTGTCAATGGGTAGGTGGACATTCTGAGTCCTTCAGCCCATGAAGGGTCCTGATTGGCTCTTTTTCTCCTTTCAGCAATTCCCATCCAGCCTCCTGCAGGTGAGTTTCTCCTCAAGTGATAGATGTTTCTTTAACATTCATTAATTGTTCCTTTTTTTTTTAATGTGCCTGAACAATACCTCCTTGCTGTGGATAACACAATTTTTTGAAATTTTGGGCAGCTTTTTATTACAGAGACCTGAAAACAGTGCAATCAAAAACAAACACAGACACAAACACTAAAATCTGGCCCAGGAGGTTTCCAGGTTTTGGGAAATTTCAAAAGGGAAGTCTCCTTGTGAAAATTTCACACAATTTCTGGCAAAGCGACACCCAGTTTTGCTACCACTCCCCATCCTGGCCCCATCTTGTTAATATGAAACATCTGGCGGGGAAGCCTCCTTTCTTGATTAACCCCCCAGTTAAGTCAATTGGGAAAAATTCCATAAGCCTCTGGAGATGAATTGCTGGTCCTTTGCATCCTTTTCCACTTTGAAAAAAGGGGGGGACAGTCCCTCACTTTGTTCCTACCTATCAACCAGCCCCCTGCAATGTGGGCCTGTCGGGGGGGGGGTTGAAAGAGAGGAATAATATGTTATTTACACTGAAGGTTTCACTTCATTTTCTAACTTTCTTCCCCATCTCTTTTTTTCTACAGCACTCATGAATTAAACCTGCTGTCCTTCCTGATTCCTGATGGGAAAGGAAGGTTTTTTTTTCAGTAACTGATGAATTTCTGGCTTTTTCGCAACCTCTGAAAAATGGAGGGTCAAGATTTTAGACTGGGGGGAGGAGTAGAATGGCAGCCTGGAGCTTCTCCTGCTGAGACACCTCTGGCTTTCCTTTGAAGGCCTCTCTTTCTTGTGAGGGAGCAGTGGAGATCATCTAGACTGACCCCAGGGACTCTGGACCTGTCAGTCCAGACACCCAAATCTCTCCCGGCTTTAAATCCACAGCAGCTTCATCTTCATTACTCTTCATCTGAATCCCTTCCCTTCGCTTTGCTATAAAAGAATAAACATTGTAGGAAAAATCCTGGAATTCTTCCTTCCTTCCTTCCTCTTCCTCCTCCTCTTTTTTCTCCCCCCCAGGAGTGTCCTCCCTTCTCCTCTTCCCCTCCCCAGATTGATACCTCCCCTGCTTATGGATCAACCATCCTGGCTACTTCAGGTCTGAAGTTAAAACTGGTTCGGGAGGAGGGTGGGCAGATCCAGGGAGGGGAAGGGGCAGGACCCCCCTCCTGCTCATAGGCCCCCTTGCTCTGCTTCCCCTCATGTCTACTTTTGAGGACCAGAATGTCAGCAGTCCTCCCCAAGCACATGTGGGGAGCCATTTGGGAGCACCTGAGGCTTCACAACTGGAGGGTCCTGTTCCCATTTTGGTACCCAACACTCTTTGGGACTCATTCTAATGGTATAGGCCAGGGGTAGGCAACCTTGGCTCTTTTATGACTCGTGGACTTCAACTCCCAGAATTGCTGAGCCAGCCATGCTGAGGGGAAAGGGAGAGGTTTCCAAGCTGAGCCATGCTGGCTCAGGAATTCTGGGAGTTGAGGTCCACGAGTCATAAAAGAGCCAAGGTTGCCTACCCCTGCCATAGGTTTATACTATAGGCCANCCTAGTGGGAGATCAAACAGGCTCCTGATGAACCTAGCAGACAACTTTGACTCCCATAAAGTAGAGGAGGGAACTAGAGGGTCAGCCCCACCAGACTCAAATCTCCCTAAGAGTCCTAGGCTGCCTTAACAGAGGGAGAGAATCAAGATCACGTGAAGTGTTAATACCACTTTACAAGGCCTTGGTAAGGCCACACTTGGGACACTGCATCCAATTTTGGTCACCACGATGTAAAAAGGTTGTTGAGACTCTAGAAAGAGTACAGAGAAGAGCAACAAAGATGATTGGGGGGGCGGAGGCTAAAACATATAAGGAACGGTTGAGAAATTGGGTTTGTCTGGTCTAGAGAAAAGAAGGACTAGGGGTGACGTGATAGCTGACAGAAGTTGTTTGAGGGGCTGCCCCAAAGAAGAGGGAGCCAAGCTATTCTCCAAAGCCCCTGAAGGCAGGACGAGAAGCAACAGATGGAAATTTATTAAGGAGAGATCTGGATTTAAGGAGCAATTTCCTAACAGTGAGAACAATTGATCAGTGGAACTGCTTGCCTCCAGAAGTTGTGATCGCTTCATCATTGGAGGCTTTTAAGAAGAGACTGGACAGCTATTTGTCTGAAGTGGTATAGGGTCTCCTGCGTGGGCAGGGGGCTGGACTAGAGGACCTCCAAGGCCCCTTCCAGCTGTATTGTTCTGTTATTCTGTTGCATGTTTACACAGCAGATTCTGGCTGCTTCCCATTTTAAGGGTCTCCCCTGGGCACTGAAAGCAAATGTGGAGAAACGCCAGGAGACTCCCAACCACTTTAATTCAAAGCCTTTGGGCCAAATCTTTCCTTAGAGACTGATCCATTTGCTCTCTTTCTTTCCCTCCTTTTACTGCCTAGGAAAAAATGTCTCTTTTTGTTTACCATACGACCTCCCTAACTCTGTTTTACATTGTTGTTTTTTTGTAATCCAATGTGCTTCCCATTCTTTGTGCCGGTTTGAAAATATGCTTTTTAAAATGGGAATTAACAAATTTGATTATTTCACTCATTTTGATCGGTCTTCCACAAGGAGAACGTATTTTGGAAGATGAAATCAAACACTTAATGTGAAGAGTAAAGAAGAAGAAGCTCCTTCTTTTGAATCTTGTTTTGAATAAGCTATTTTCTCTCTTCAAGAATGGTTTTTCGGATGATCTAGAGAGGAGAGGCTCCCTGTCAGCAGGTGAAAATCCCTGGCTCAGCAGGGCTGATCTCAGAAACTATGCAAGGCCAGTCCAGGCTAGTCCTGGGATGAAGTGGTCTGGAAATCCCAGGATGTCTCTCCCCCCCTCCCTCCTTCTCTCCTTCCCTCCCACTCTCTCCCTCTCTTATCTCTATCATCTCCCTCTCTTATCTCTCTACATCTCTCTATATTTATCTATCTACCTATCTATCTATTTTCTGTCTCTCTCTCATCTCTCTCTCTTATCTATCCATATCTTTCTATCTATCTGTCTGTCTGTCTGTCTGTCTGTCTGTCTATCTATCTTCTGTCTCTCTTTCTCTCATCTCTCATCTCTCTCTTATCTCTCTCTCCTATCTATCTATCTATCTATCTATCTGTCTGTCTGTCTGTCTGTCTGTCTGTCTGTCTGTCTGTCTGTCTGTCTGTCTGTCTGTCTGTCTGTCTGTCTATCTATCTATCTATCATGTATCTCTTCTTTCTTCTCTATCATCTATCTATCATTATCTATCTCTCTACCCCCCCTAACGATCTATCTCATCTAGCTATCAAATTTATATAACCACCCATCTCACAAGTGATTGAGTTGGATACACAAAGCTAAACAAAGGTATATACATGAAATTATTAAAAAAAACATTAAAAACAATTTAGAAAATTGTAAAAAGAAGAAATATGAGGGGAAGAGTCAGTTTTTTCAGGGCCCTTGTAACTTTGAACAGCCATGAAATGAACTCTTGTTAAGTCATCACCATCCCCAGCGCTTTCACTGGTGGGGAAAAGACCGGAGATCTCCTTTAACCAGAGAGGCTAATGATGGTTTGTGCCATCATGTTGGTGTCAACCTTTAACCCCCCATGGACGGACTTTCTCTGGGGAGACCCTTCCCCCACTCCTCCAGGTCCTCCCTCAGCCTCCCCCTCCCCCCACTGCAACTGAGCCCCTCTGTGCTTCTCATCCTTTTCCTCTCTTTCCTTCCCTCTTTCCCAACATCAGAGCCCTCTCTTTCTCCCCCCCCCCAGAGAACCGAGTCTCCCCATAACGTGTGAAGGGGGAGAATCGGAGCCTTTGGGCCTCCCGGGACGTTTCTCCAACCCTCCCTCGGTTTGTTCCCTGGGCTGTCCGGGGTCTCCTCGGGGGTCGGGAGGGGCCCCTCAGCCTCTTCTGGGGGGCTAGCTAGAGGACCGAGGGGGCCGCCCCACCTGGAGACTCAGCCGTGGGGCGGAGCGGGAGAGTCCCGGAGCTGCCCTGGGGAAGAATCCGGCCTTGTTGCCTGATGGATCAGGGC
>NW_015392040.1:6601-20751 GCF_001527695.2 Protobothrops mucrosquamatus | reverse complement strand
ATCTCAAGAGACAAGTCTCCAGGGAAGTCTGTCAATTGACTTCAATAAACCCTATCTGGTAAGTGTTAAGCTAATTGCTTAACAAAAATAAAGATAAAAGGGATTTGAACACAGAGGAATCATTCAGAAGAGAATTTCCTTTCCTGAAAATCCTTCCATGACAGAGGGAGCAATCTCAAGACAGCCTCTTCCATTGCTCAGTGGGAGATTTTTATTAATGTTTCCTGAAAATCTGCTCCTTTGCAGTTTCAAATTACCAGTTCTACCAAGGTCTTCTGGAGCCAAAACACGTCTGTTCAATATTCTGGATAGCAGGTTGTTGTTTTTCCCCCGAACAATTCTTGCCAGAACATTTTTGGAATAAAGGAATTACTTTTCCCAGTTGGACTCAAACTGAAAGGGGAACCACGGTGAATAAAATAATTAAAGAAATTATATGTTGGACAAGCATCAAACAAGGAAAGGACAGCTGTACCTAAAGTCAAATCAGGAGTTAGTCCATGAGATTCCAATCTGAAAAGGAAACTAAAAGAAAAAGAAAAGCAACCCAAACAATCAATTTGATGTAAAGATGCAACCTTATTGATAGAAGAAATATTTGTAGCTTAGGATCAAACTTGAAAGTCTTGGTGCTCTTTGACCTTGGCAATTTTCTTGCAAATAAGAGTGTTTTTGTGCACTTATTTATTTATTTATTTATTTATTTATTTATTTATTTATTATATTTTTACCCCGCCCTTCTCCCTGCGGACTCAGGGCGGCTTACAGCCTTTTAAAACAAATACATAAATACAGAAAATACTAAAGTTAAAATGTTGATTAAAATGAAATATTATTAGGACTTTGTTATTTTTAAAAATTATTATAAAACCATGCTAAAAACCCTTAGGCCAGTCCTGCCAACTTAAATAACCATGTCTTAAGGGCGCGGCGGAAGGAAGGGAGATCCGGGATCACCCGGATCTCTGGGGGTAGTTCGTTCCATAGGGTGGGAGCTCCCACCGAGAAGGCCCTCCCCCTGGGGGTCGCCAGCCGGCACTGTCTGGCTGACGGCACCCTGAGGAGACCCACTCTGTGGGAGCGTATCGGCCGATGGGAGGTAGTCTGCGGCAGAAGGCGGAGGATATTACCTAGTTGGGTAATGAAATGTCTTCAAGAAAACAGCCAAGTTCAGAGAGCACCAAGGACCGCACAGCATGCAAACCAAATTCTGTGTCAAATTATTATTAGTAAGGCAGGTAGGCATACACCATCCTGGGAGTCCTACTACCGTGTTTCCCCGAAAGTAAGACCTACACCAAAAATAAGTTCTCCCTTGATTTTGGGGAGTGGGTCTAATATAAGCCAGACCCCAAAAATAAGCCCTAGTTTGGGGGTGAGGCACACACCTAAAAATCAAGCTAGGGCAGGGGTGGGTGTGTGGAACTGCCCCACCCACCCCACCTTTGCAGCCAGGCTTCTCCTTGCTGGCCCACTTCTTCTGAGGCCTCTTCTGCAGCCAGGCCTGCATTTCTCAGTCACAGGGCTTTCCGGAAGGCCTGTGCAGCCAAGAACCGAGCTATGAATTCAATCAGTTCTGCAAAACCTCAGCAGCCGAGCATCAAGCTATGGATTGAATCCATAGCTATAGATTGAATCCATAACTCGGTACTCGACTGCTTAGGCCTTCTGGAATGGCCTGACTGCAAAATGCAGGCGCAAATGCAGCTGCAGAACTTCGGCCCCAGAAGAAGTGGACCAGCTGGGTGGAGCTGTCAGTGCTGGAGGTGAGGTAAGGCCTAGCCCCCCCCCCAAGGCATGGTGCCTCTTTTGGAAGAAAAAAAAATAAGTCCGGGTCTTATTTTTGGGGAAACACGGTAGAATAGCAGTCCATGTCTATGGCCTGATGGAGTTTTCTTTGAGAAAAGACAAAGATCTCTATGATCTCTGGATTTGATGCAGCAGTGAAGGATAAGGATTAGAAACAGAGGTCAGGATGTGTCTTATCTGAAACCTCATGAGTTATATTGTAACCGAAAGGGCAAAACAGGCAACCATCAATTATACCCCATACAAATGAAGGCGAATATATGTGCCCCAGGACAATGTCGCAGGATCCAATCTGGGTCGGTCACTGGGATGAGAGGTTTAGTCTTCTGAGCTTTGGAACTCATGCAGGAGCCCATCCTCAGGGAGCTGCTCTCTAGCTTAGAAAGAAGTTCCCACTAGTTCACTAGAGAGAGGTTTCCTGAAGATGGGCTCCAGCAAGAGTCCGCAAGCTCAGTGACTGACCCAGATTGGATCACTCTTTTAAATTGGGGACAATATCAGCAAGTTTCCCATCAAACATTGTTTTCATATCATTGAAATTGAAAACAGGCTGTGAATATACTGTAATTAACTGCAACAGGCCCTCATATCTTCAGTCCCTCCACAGTGTCTCGGTCACATCCTACAGCTTTGCCGTGTTCAAGATGTTACATTTCTGTTTTGCTTGGTTCAGCTTTGCATGGTAGTGAGTGCCCCAAGATAATCTAGTTTCTGATCTAATGCTAAAGGTGCTGGCTACTTTTGGTTAAAATGAAACTAACATGTTGCTTCCATAATTGTAGCACTTAAACTGTGGTTTTAGCAACTTGCTTTGTAACTTGATAGATAATAATAATCATCTTTGTTGCTCTTCTCTGTACTCTTTCTAGAATCTCAACATCTTTTTTACATTGTGGTGAGCAAAACTGGATGCAGTATTCCAAGTGTGGCCTTACCAAGGCATTGTAAAGTGGTATTAATACTTCACATGATCTTGATTCTATTCCTCTGTTACCACAGCCTCTCACTGTGTTGGCTTTTTTGGCAGCTGCAGCACACTGCTGGTTCATATTTAAGTGATTGTCCACTAGGACTTTGTGATCCCTCTAACAGTTACTACTATTGAGCAAGGTACCACCTATACTATACCTGTGCATTTGGTTTTTCTTGCCTAAATGTAGAATCTTTTTTCACCGTTGAATTTCATTTTGTTAGATAGTGCCCAGTATTCAAGTTTGTTAAGATCCTTCTGTATCTTAAACCTATCTTCTGAAGTATTGGCTATTCCTGCCAGCTTGGTGTCCTCTACTTGACCCAGAACAGAGCCCTGGGGCACCCCACTACACACTTGCCTCCATGTAGATGCAGATGCAGTTCCATTGAGGACCACACGCTGAGTACGGCCGGTCAGCCAGCTACAAATCTATTTGGTAGTGATGCTATCTAACCCACATTTTCCTATCTTATCAAGTAGTAGGTTGTGGTCTACTTTATCAAATGCCTTACTAAAGTCCAAGTAAATTATATCCACAGCATTCCTTTGGTCCACTAATTTTGTCACTTGGGCAAAGAATGCAATAAGATTGGTCTGGCATGATCTGTTCTTCACAAACCCATGTTGGCTTTTGGTAATGACTTTGTTCGCCTCTAGGTGTTCACTGATTCGTTGCTTGATTATCTTTTTCAGAATCTTCCCAGGTATTGAGGTCAGGCTGATAGGTCTGTAATTTCCTGGATCCATTTTTTTCCCTTTTTTTGAAGATGGGAACTTTTCCAGTCCTCTGGTAATTCCCCAGTGCTCCAGGATCTTTGAAAGATATAGTTCAGTGGTTCTGAGATCACATCTGCCAGTTCCTTCAAAACTTTGGGGTGTAGTCCATTTGGTCCTGTTGATTTGAACTCATTTGGGTGGAGAGGTGCTCACTTACCATTTTCTTACCTAACTTAACTTGTGTTTCTAATTGGTTTTTTATGGTACAGTTTTTGATAGGTTTGACTGTTCTTTCCCTTTGTGTAAATACGGATGCAAACGAGCTGAGTAGTTCTACTTTCTCCCTGTTGCTTGTCATCTTCTTGCCACTTTCACCCATTAATGGACCAATCATTTCCTTAACCTTTTTCTTGTTTTTTACATGTTGAAAGAAGCTTTTTTTGTTATTTTTTACTTTTGTCACAAGCCTTAGTTCATTTTGATCCTTAGCTTTCCTCACTTCATCTTTGCAGGCTCGGGCTATTTGCTGATATTCTACCTTAGTTATGTGCCCCTTTTTCCACTTTTTATATTTGTCCTTTTTTGTCTTTAAATTTATCAGAGAGTTCTTTATGCAACCATGCTGGTTTCTTTTGAGAGCTGTTATTTTTCTTCTTCACTGGTATTGTGCTAGACTGGCCTTTTATAATCTCACTTTTCAAATTTTCACAAGCTTCTTGAGTTGTTTTCCCCTTGAGGATTCTCATCCATGGAATCCTTCCCAAGCTCTCTCTAAGTTTAATGAAATTAGCTCTCTTAAAATCCAAGACTTTAGTTTGACTGTGTTCTATTGCTTGTGCTCCCATAATGGTGAATTTCAATATTGCATGATCACTCCCCCCAAGGTTCCTGTGGCTTCGACACCTTCTATCATTTCATCTCTGTTAGTGAGAATTAGGTCCAATATAGCTGATCCCCTAGTTCCCTTCTCTACTTTTTGGCAGACAAAGTTGTCTGCTAGGTTTGTCAGGAATCTGTTTGATCTTCCACTTGGTGCAGAGTTTGTCTCCAGTTGATGTCAGGGTAATTAAAGTTCCCCATTATGATTGTGATGTGCTTCCTACAGTACATACCTTAGTTAACTGACTAGCAAAAAGTTCATCTACAGTATTTCCTCTGTTTAGTTGGGTGGCCTATAGTATACACCTATGGCAATGTCATTTTTCTCCCCTTTTATATTGACCCAAATGCATTTGAGACAGTTTTCATCATTGTTGTGCTCTATTTCTGTAGAGATGTAGTTAATCTTATATAGAGAGCAACTCCACCTCCTCTTTTATTTGGTCTGTTTCTTTTAAATAATTTAAATCCCTCTAGCTGTGTGTTCCACCAAGTTTCATCTCACCAAGTTTCCTAATGGCAACAATATCATATCTGCCCTCATTTACCTAAATTTCTAGTTCACCCTGTTTATTGCTCATACTCTGCGTTGGTGTATAGACATTTGAGTCCTTTATGACTGACCCTGTGTTTACTTTCTACATAACCTGTGTGGTGCCTGAGTTCCCCTATTTTTTTACCACCTGTTTGATTAGTGCACTTGGTGTGACACTCTCTATTAAAAGCTTGATTTTGCTTGACAGCTAGGTTGATATTCTTGTCCACACACACTTCTATGTCACATGGACTGATAACCCTATAATTTTTAGATTGCTGGGGACAGGAATGTTCTGTATCAATTAACTCACTGTCCCCATTGTTCAATTTAAATATTTCTCCAGAAAATCTGTGAATTTATTGCCAAGTAACTCAGTCCCTTTCTTTGATGGATGCAAGCTCTCTCTTTTNTTCTGCACAGAGAGTATGTCTTTTTGGGATAGATCATTAGTGCCAAGATGTACAATAGCATCCACATCAAGTCCTTACTGGCATTCTGACTATCTTGAAAATACACTTCTTGTCCCTACTGGCAGTAGCACCAGATTCTTGTGTTGGGTGAGCTGTGCTCAGCTGAGAGGCTTTCAAGGTTGAAGAGTGTCTTTGCAACAATGTCATCCCAAAGATCTTCTTTTCACTTTTCAGGATTTTTTTGCAATTTTCTTTTGACAACTCATTGTTGGATTTGCAAGCCTCGCCAAGCATCTTTCTTGGATCAAGTCAGACAGTCATCTGTTACTCATTTTTAGAGTTGTCTTTTCTCTAGTGAGGACAGATGGTTTCTGATTCATTGTTGATTCTGTCTCTGACTTTAGACCACTGCTTCTTCCCAATTGTCATCACCTTCACTTGATCACAACCTCCAACTCCATTGCACAGTTCTAGTTAAATACTGCTTTGAATTGTTGCGATTACAATAAGTTCAGATGAGGTCAAAGTGATGGATGGCAACATGGCACAGCTTTCAATTTCAATTTGCTCTTGTACCAAACCAGATGATGGCTAATCTCTATTTTTGCACTGCTCAGCACCCTGCCATCATTAACACCACCCTTTCAGGAGATAATTGACCACAGAAGCAGCATTTTAGTGCTTCTGAATACCAGCCGAATAGATGAATGAGTTTGTGCCTCAATAAGCTATGGTAGTTGGCCAGAAGTTTAACATCAGAAAACTAAACAGCTGCATGTCATTATTGTTCATGGCACCAGACCCACACTTGTCCATGACTTCTTCTTAGCCAAACCACAGTTCATCATACGTTGCATTTAGATCACCTACCAACATAAAGAGGTCTCTTCGGGAAGCTTCATACATCTTATAGCTTTAGCCAGCAATGATGCAGAACACAAAGTTGATTCCTCCTTTACAGAAAAGCTCTCTGCTGCCTGAGTGCAGAACTATTTGAAGAACTGAAGTGGTACAGTTGAACTGAGAGTATATTATCCCAATTAGCAAGGCGATATGATGGCCACTTCTTGACATTCAGACTTCTGAGGTCTCTCATTTGCTTTCAGACAGGCTACATTATGGATGACACATTTTGATAAGTTGCATTTTTGTCAAAGCTTTTCTTAAGGTAGCAATTCCTGGAATTAGTAGGTTACTAAATCCAGTCAAAGCAATATATTATTTAGTAAATAAACTTGTAAAGACTAAATAGATGATTTCAGGATTCTTAAGAACAATTTCCTTATGAACACATATTTAAAGAGGAACTCAGTATGTGAGAACATGTGTTTCCTCTATGGTATCATAATCTGGTTATGACACACATAAGCCTGTCTTTGAAGATCTGATTCTAGAAAGACTGCAAATTTTGTAAATAATGGTAAGATATGCATTACAGAGAACTGAATAGCAATTGAGTATTATTCTGACTGGTAATTATTTTTCTCTTGGCTAAGATTTTGTAATGGCAATGAATCGATTGAAAGAATAATCATATCTGCCAAGCAAACACTCTCATCTGAATCATGAGATTTCTGCTTTTACATTTTTATTTTAGTCATATTTTTTGTATTATGTCATTCATCGAAGTACATCTGAACAAAAAGCTTTGGGCTTATTTTAATTACTTGCAAAATAGTTTGGTAGGATTGGACCAGCAATAATTTTCTGTCTAATCAACTCACCAAGTTGAATGTGCACTTAAACCCAAATTTCCATGATTCCACATCCATTACATTATATTCCAAGTCCATCACATAAAATCTACATTGGAGTGGAGAACATTTAATACACCTTAATATGTGAGGCCCTTATTCACTCTATTCAGCTCTATCACTCACAGCATTAAAATTAATAAAGTCTACTCCCTAGTGTTGCATATTATTTATATCCTGGACATGTCCACACCATGGAGATTTCATAGTTCTATAGACCACAAGAGTAAAAGGCAAAATTCTTGCTAAATGCAGGAATCTAAAGTAAGGCACCCCTGATGGATAGCAGTCTACCTTCAGCTAGAACACATCATGTGCAAGGGAATCCACCATCTCCTGGATAGTGGGGTCCTCTATTGAATTATGCCATTCCCCCCTCCCAACATGCTATTTCCCTGTCTCCCATCCAATATGCAATCATAATCTGTCTTCCTGTTTATTATATCCATTACTGTGTGCACTACTCTTTGAAATGGGTCTTGAAGAACAGGTCTTGACCTTCTTCTCTCTGATGTTCTTTCAGGGATTTGAAGAATATTATCATATCCCCTGTCAGTCTTTCTTTCTCTAACTCAGCATCTTGAATTGCTTTTTTGTAGGATTTGGTTTCTAGTTCACTGATCGTCCTCATTTATATAACTTAAGTCAAGGAGATTTGATTCACATCCAGTAGATTTAAATCAGGTTTCCTATTGATTTAAATTTAAATCAAGTTCTCCACTTGATTTAAATCAAGAAGATTAAATCACTGATTTAATCAAGGGCATTGGAGTTTAAATCAATTTCGCACTGATAATGTGTTTCTTCAAATATTAGTGCCAGAATGAAAATTCTAGTGATTAAAGCATGGTCATTTGTATCAGTTTGTGTTATTTTTCAGATGATCATTCCTTTTAAACTACATTTGATTAGTTTACAAAACAATATATAACATTCATGACCTGTTTTATATACAGAGGCCATAATATTATCGGAATAATACTGTAGTCAAGAACTAAGAAAAAGAAGCATACAATTTTTCTTTCAGAAAATGACACCTTTTTTATGTTATCTCTCTTCTGAGCTAACTTTTTTGCCTGGACTTAATGTTTGGCCAACTTTCAAATGAGACTTCAATAAAGAGACTTCAATAAAATAAACAAGCAAACAAAACTTGGATGGAGGTTAAGCTGGACAGTCATTCACCAGATGAAAAATAAGAAATTCCCATACTTAAAAGATAACTCAATGATGACATTCACTTAATGCTTAAGCTAAAGCTTTGAGGCACAGGTTCTTGAATATGCTTTAGTTTACCCAAAACACTGAGAATAATCAGTGGTGGGATTCAAATATGTAAATAACCAATTCTCTGTGTGGATGCTGCTTCCAGAAGTCCATTCTGGGCCTGGGCAACAAAAAATACCGGTTCTGCCGAACTGGTGCAAACTGGCTGAATACCACCACTGGACATAATGGATGAGTTCATACATTGTATGTAGCCAAAACAAACCACATATGTAGGTTAGCGACCAACCCAGTCCAATTTTGACTGGATTCACACATTATGCAAAATCATAATGTGGCTTATAGCTAAGTGTGTTGTGGGAACCAACTGTGGTTAATTCTGTAAGACCATGATAAAACAAACAATGGCTTGCTTAATGGCTTTTTACATTTTGGTATTCAGCCTGACTCCCCTTTTTGTGTATTGCATTATTGTATTGCTGAAGTTGGGTAAAAAATCACAAAATCATTGAGGCACCAGTGTGAGTTTACATCTTTTCATAACTGCAGAAGGTAAACTGAAAACAATTTCTTTAACATTAGCATTCTGAACAATCTGGGAACTAAAGTCAAAACTCATATATCTAGATAAACACATTTAGGAGACTCAGAAGAAATTTGTTTTTGCTTATCCTAATTGACCTGGGTATGTTTTTCATCCTTCCCAACCTGCTCTGTTTTGGCTTAATGTATATATCCAACAAGACTCCTTACTTGGGGAAATCACTGTAGGCTATTAATAATGAGAGAATATAGCATGATAAGTGAAGAGAGTTCTTGAGTGTTGGGATTGGGTGAATTCTGATAGTAACACTGGGAAGGAACTACCTACTGTATATGTATGTGTTTGTGGAGTAGGGATGGGCAACTTAGAAGGATTAAGAAGGCCATTTGTATAATTTCATACAGCCTTTGAAAAGTCTGCTGTAAGCAAATCATTTATGCTTCTGAAACTAATGGTCTTTTCTAATCTGTTCTTTAGGGAAGGAAAGAAAAAGATTGTAGTATCCAAAAGAAAAAGGAACCATGGGAATTTTTTAAAAAAATAGTTGTCTACACTTATGAAAGGGATCTTCTCCAGAATGTAGCTTAATTTAGTCCTCATATTCATTCAGTGAAATCTTAGATAATCATGGAGGGCACCATGGGCCCTCTTAGACCTGAAATTAGGACATTTTGTTTACAACTGTCATATTAGAGAGATAACTAAAGCTTGACATTGCTGCACACCTGTCTTTCTTCTCTTCTACAGTATCTGCCAATGCAATTCCTGCCCCCTCTGGAATCAACAACACAACCTGAATAGCTAAGTAGCATTTTAGGATTGTAAGGTACTGAAAGGCTGAGCCAGTATCTTGTACCCTTACTGATGTTTCAGAAAATCTAGAAGCTTGATTGGAAATGAATAATTACAGCTTACATCAACTTCAGCCTTTTTCTTTGAATACCTCAAGGAAAAGCTATATGAATAGGTGAAAATTGCATCTCAGCAGTCCTCCAAAGCTGTCAGAAGATTCAAGAGCAATAGAATTGTTCCAGCTCTTGGTGTCTCGTGATAAATCAGAAGAGAGGCTACTGCTGAAAAATTTGCTACATGTTGACAACAAGTTGATCAGAAGTGACATCACCAGCATAGCTATGGCAAAATACCAGCAGGTTGCAAATCTGGCATATTTAAGTCTCCTCCTTAACAGAATAACAGAGTTATAAGGGATCTTGGAGGTCTTCTAGTCCAACCCCCTGCTCAGGAAGGAAATCTTATATTATTTCAGACAAATGGGCTGTCCAATCTTTTTTTAAAAACCTCCATTGTTGGAGCACCCACAATTTCTGAAGGCAAGTCGTTCCACTGTCAGGAAATTTCTCCTTAGTTCTAGGTTGTTTCTCTACTTGATTAGTTTCCATCCATAGCCTGCAAAATGGTAAGACTGTAGTCGACTTGAGTTTATATTCATCCCATTTGAAGCCAATCAGTGCTATCAATGAGCCAGAGTTTAGATATTTCATATGTGTATTACATATTAGTATCCAGTTATTTTCTACTGTATTTTGTATTAATATATGTATTACATTCATATCAATCATAATACTTTGTATCATCTCCCCATCCTTTTGGCAAAGACAAACGAGATCCTTTGTGGGTCATTAATCCAATGGAGTTGACAAGTACCCAATTTACAGTAAAAATGATCTGATCATTTTATTGATAACCAACATTGCTGGCCTTGCCTTGTTTGCTTGAAGATAACTGTTTTACAATGATCCTGCTTCAACAAACGGCAAGAACTCATTTGCCTCCTATTTATCAGGGACTTCGACCAGTATTTTTTTTTTGTTTCTATCACGTACTTTATAAAGATTCTAATTTTCTTTCTAATAGGACATTCTGCCTGTCTTATTTTACATTATAATACCATTTGTCTTGTCCACCTTTTGTCCTACCATCTTTTGATCCACCCTTTGCATTTGACTGACCATTTGCATTACCAAATAAGTGATTTCTTTTGCCCACCTACAGAAAGTGGAGATTACCAGATAAGGATTTCCTGTACTATCTTGAGTGGATAGGATCAATACTACAAATCAATGAGACTATGGTGAGATAGGCAGCAAATAAATTTAATAAATAACAGAAATTTATGTGAACCAATGAGACTTCATCTTTTCTCTGGCTACAATGTATAAATTCACTGACTACCATTGTACAAATTGCGAGACAAGCAGGTGAGCTTGCTGTGTGAAAGTATTTCCAAGGGTACTTTTCTTCTGTACAGAATAAGCTTGGAAAAGATCTGCACATCTCATGTGTTCTGATTGGGTGTGGACACACCAGTCTAAGAACCTGGTGTTCCTGAGACAACACTATCAGTCTTAGCCTTGATAAACCAGTGTGTTGAAAAGTGATCTGTTGCTAATGAAAACTGCAAAAAAATATCTCCACAATATCAAGTGGAAGATACAGAAATCCCCAAGCCTTGTTTTTCAGCTGCAGGAACTCCTCAACTGCAACTGAGCCCAAAATTTCCATTGCTAACCATGTTAAGTTAGTAACATAGTTGTTAAGTGAATCTGGCTTCCCCATTGACTTTGCTTGTCAGAAGGTTGGAAAAAGTGGTCACATGAGTACAGGACCCTGCAACCATCAAAAATACTGGCCAGTTACCAAGCATCTGAATTTTGATTGCATGACCATGGGGATGCTGCAATAGTCATAACTGTGAAAATGGACATAAGTCACTTTTTTTTTAGTGCCGTTGTAATTTCAAATCATCACCAAATGAATAGTTATAAGTTTAGTACCTGTGCAAGATAATATCATTTCAGCTCTTTGTGAAAAATAATGCAGAAAAAAAGATTATCAGGCACCTAAATGAAGGTTCAAGAATGTAAAAAGAGCCTATGTCTATGGGTATTTAACCTTAACGCATTTTAGCCACCATGACTAAAAGAGTGCATGGTCATGTTTCTTTTCTTTTTATGTATGTAAAACCACTCTGATTTGAGCTTTGGATTACTACAAAATCTATTCAAAAAAGAAAAGCCTGGACAAATTACCACTCTTTTAGGGCAAAGATTTTCCCAAAAACGTTTACCTCAAAAGAAAAAACAAAGCTTAAAGAACGCTCATCCTTATATAATGAAAACTGACCCATGGCTTTGTACTTACCACCTTACTTGATAAAAGTTTAGTTCATATCCATTCAACCCAATAAAGTTACTATCCAACAGTATTCAAAGGTAACAGGAATAAATGTATAGTGCTTGAGGTTATACAGCAAATTCTTTACAACTGAATAACTGAGATGACACAGGCTAGATCATAAATGAAAACACATAGAGTCAAATAATATATGGACTATTTTATCTGTTTAACACAACCTATTTAGCTGATAAGTTCACTCGAAGCCCTGAAAAGGTGAAATTAATTAAGAAAGTGCGAACAGTAGCGTCTTATTACAATCCTAATGGTGAAAAACTTGCCGGTGGGGTGTGATTTCCCTGATAAAAATTTCATTTGCATCAAGAGCTTGAAGATATTTTTACACTTTATAGTAATATCTCATGTAAATGTGACTGAAAGGTATTATAACAAAGCAAATCCCACTCAGTGTCTATAGCAGTGGAAAAGGAGTTTGATTAATAATGATGAATGCTGATTTTCTTGATTCTTAGAATTCTATTAAATTTTTGGAGTCTTGAAGTCATTTCTATTCCTGGCAGCACTTGATTTACATAACTC
Organism: Protobothrops mucrosquamatus; assembly: GCF_001527695.2. Classification (NCBI taxonomy): domain Eukaryota; kingdom Metazoa; phylum Chordata; class Lepidosauria; order Squamata; family Viperidae; genus Protobothrops; species Protobothrops mucrosquamatus. Next base: position 8,165 of record NW_015392040.1, on the reverse strand, counting down.
TCTAGGCTCCAGGGAAGCAGTAACTTCCAGAATAAGGAAATGTTTCCTTTGCTCAACTCATTAGAGCAAAATTGGAGAGTGTCAGACCAATGCTTGTGGCTTTCAGAGTATGATCCACTCAATATCAATTCTAGTCTTAACCACAAAGTAGCATTTGCTGAATTTTTATGAGTATTTGATTCTCCTTCCACACTGCTTAGGGAGGAATACATGAAATACTGTGTTATGAAAGTTTTGAATTTATCCCCATGACTTCAAAGGAGCCAAGCAATTCCGTTGCCTGTAATTCCTCACTAATTATCATTGTTAAAATAAAGTACAGTGGTTTTAAGGCTAGGTAAATTAGGCTATTTTAAAAATAAAGATTGATGAGTTGGGTCACAATGAGCCTTTTTTTTTTTACTACACTCTCTTTCCTCACTTATCCATTCTCATAAGATCTCCAAAATATTGTAACAAGTTTTCTATGAGTTCCTTAATGCACAGAGTACTGTGCATGCAGGTTGTAAAAGTAGGCAGTGATATTACTTGTCAGAAGAATAGGTTCTTAGCATAGCTTGACAGAACAAAGACAAATCTCATTGGAAAGAGAGGGGGTGGAAGAGAAAGAGAGAGGGAGAGGGAGAGATCCCCTTGCCATTGGATTGAGTGGTTCCTAACAATCCAAACATTTGTCTAAACCCTCCCTTAAAGGAAGAATCTCAATAGATGTATCTGTCAAATTCAACTTTCTCCTTATCTCCTCTATTACAGCTAGAACTATAACAGAATAACAGAGTTGGAAGGGACCTTGGAAGTCTTCATTACTAAGGTAGAATTTGAGTTTAACAATGCATGTTTGTGATTATTAGGATAATCTGCCATCAAGTCATTCTCAACTTTTAGCAGCTACATAGATTTTCTCCATGATAACCTGTCCATAACTTGGTCTTTAAGTAAATTGAGTAGATTAATAGTTTATCATATTTTTGTACTGTATCTGAAAGTTTTGGGGTGAGTGTGTCCACCTTTGAGTCAGTGTTGACTCCTTAAGACTTCCCGAACTAGTTCCTGAAGTTTTCTTGGCAAGGTTTTTTAATAGGTGGCTTGCCATTACTTTCCTAGGGCTGAGAGAAGTGATTGCACAAGGTCACCCAACTGAGGTAGAACCTAAGACAGGTCTAGAACACAGTCTCCCAGTTTCTAGCTTTATGCCTTAACCACTGCATCAAACTGGCTCTCTCAAAGTTTAGTTTAGAGTATTTATAAGTATCATAAAACAATATATCATTGGCACATAACAGATTGTGTTTAACTCTAGCCATTTTCACTGAATGTTGTTCAATTGCCTGGTGAGGACAGATCAATGGATCCAACCTCAAATTAATGGAACACACAGCTAGAGGGATTTAAATTATTTAAAAGAAACAGACCAAATAAAAGAGGAGGTGGAGTTGCTATCTATATAAGAAATAACTACATCTCTACAGAAATAGAGCACAACAATGATAAAAACTGTCTTGAATGCATTTGGGTCAATATAAAAGGGGGGGGAAATGACATTGCCATAGGTGTATACTACAGG
>NW_015392040.1:0-4667 GCF_001527695.2 Protobothrops mucrosquamatus | reverse complement strand
CAGTGGAACAACCTGCCTCCAGAAGCGGTGAATGCTCCAACACTGGAAGTTTTTAAGAAGAGACTGGACAGCCATTTGTCCGAAATGGTATAGGGTTTCCTGCCTGAGCAGGGGGTTGGACTAGATGACCTTCAAGGTCCCTTCCAACTTTACTATTATTATTATTATTATTATTATTATTATTATTATTATTATTAATATAAAGGACAATATTGATGAGTTCCATGAAACATCTTAAGTGAAATTGATATTTTTTTATTAATCAACCATAATTTAAAACTGAACTTAGGAAGTATTCCTATCATACATTATACTATACTTGTGAGGTTGAAATTGGAGCTATTTATTTTCACTGCATTAATGATAACACTTGGCACTGAATAGAAACAATTCTGTTTGCAACTGAGGTTCTTATTGCTAACTTATAATTCTCATATTGCTAACTTATAATTCTCCAAAGGAGTTCAACACCATTTTCTCAGGATTTATCAGAATATCTGAAAATGTGTAGTCTTTGTAAAATGAATGGTTCCCAATCACAGGAAATGCCAGGAAAGGTTGTAAGGAGATTCAGTTAATAGAGGAAGGTTGGAGCAGGAATCACTGGTAATGAAAATATTGGTGTAGAAGTAGAACCAACACATGTTTACTCGCAATGTGTATATATATATATGGCAGCCTATTTTACCATAGGGTAACTCTGGGTGGCTTAAAGTCATAAAAATGGATCTATACATATACATTAAAACATAAATAAATTAAAACCAAAGATTAAAATTTAAGAACAAATGGGGATGGCAGGCGCAGAGAGGTGGAGGCCATTACTCGAACAACCACCTACACTATGCCGACCCAAGCCAACTGGCAGAGTCATGTCTTTATGCCCTTATGAAAGGATAGGCGGGTTAGGGCCAATCTCACATCGGGGGGCAAGATCTTGCAGAGGGCAGGAGCAACAGCAAAGAAGGCTGATGGATTTTCTTACAGTTCTTACTAAAGTATTAAAGCTTAAAAGTATTAGTAACAAGGTCTAAATCTGATTACAAAAGTGGAACTTACCAGATAGAATATTTGCCTACATAAAAACACATTCATTCCTGAATACAGTCTAGATACTAGTGTAGCCTTCTTTGTACACTTCTACATTTCTCTGTACATAGGAAAAATACATGAGAAAGCATTCACTGCCATTGAAGTAATACCTACAAACCAAGTAGGTGTATTTCACCCTATAAAGACAGGAATCAAGTAGCTTGCTCTTTTCAGATCCAATTCTCTCCAAAGCATGCAGCTAATAAGATGAGAATGAAGTATTAAAAATATTAAGACATTACAGAGCTAAATATTCCCTATGCAAAACAGTTGGCTCTCTGTAAGTACAAAATTACAATATTAGTAGTGGCCTGGCCTAAAACCTTTCTTTCTGATATAGACATAAAGTCTAGAAGTGCATTTCATGGTTTTGTATTACTTGTAACAAGCCATGATTTGAAAGAAAAAAAATCTACTCCAGGTTTTCTTAGTAGCAATATTCTACAAATAAGGAGCACGGGTTCTAAATAAACTAAACCATGGGTTTGTTAAAAACAGATCATGCCAGACAAATCTTATTGCATTCTTTGACCAGATGACAAAATTGATGGACCAGAGGAATGCTGTGGATATAATTTACTTGCACTTCAGTAAGGCATTTGATAAAGTAGACCACAACCTACTACTTGATAAGATAGAAAAATGTGGTTTAGACAGCATCACCACCAGATGGAATCATAACTGGCTGACTGGCCGTACTCAGCATGTGGTCATCAATGGAACTGCATCTACATGGAGGGAAGTGTATAGTGGGGTACCCCAGGGCTCTGTTCTGGGCCCAGTGCTCTTCAACATCTTCATCAATGATTTGGATGAGGGGATAGATGGGGAACTCATCAAATTTGCAGACGACACCAAGCTGGCAGGAATAGCCAACACTTCAGAAGATATGCTTAAGATACAGAAGGATCTTGACAGACTTGAACATTGAGTGCTATCTAACAAAATGAAATTCAATGGTGAAAAAAGTAAGGTTCTACATTTAGGCAAGAAAAACCAAATGCACAGGTACAGTATAGGTGGTTCCTTGCTCAATAGTAGTAACTGTGAGAGAGATCTCAGAGTCCCAGTGGATAATCAATTAAATATGAAACAGCAGTGTGCTGTAGCTGCCAAGAAAGCCAACACAGTGCTAGGCTGCATTAACAGGGGGATAGAATAAAGATCACATGGCCTTGGTAAGGCCACACTTGGAATACTGCATCCAGTTTTGGTCACCACAATGTAAAAAAGATGTTGAGACTCTAGAAAGAGTACAGAGAAGAGCAACCAAGATGTAGGGGACTGGAGGCTAAAATATATAAAGAACTCTTGCAGGAATTGGGTATGTCTAGTTTAATGAAGAGAAGCACTGGGGATGACATGATAGCAGTGTTCCAATATCTCAGGGGTTGCCACAAAGAAGAGGGGGTCAAGCTATTCTCCAAAGCACCTGAAGACAGGACGTAATGAAGTAATGGATGGAAACTAATCAGAGAAGCAACCTAGAACTAAGGAGAAATTTCCTGACAGTGAGAACAATTAATCAATAGAATGATTTGCCTCCAGAAGTTGTGAATGCTCCAACACTGTACGTTTTTAAGAAGAGACTGGACAGCCATTTGTCTGAAAGGGTATAGGGTTTCCTTCTTGAGCAGGGGGTTAGATTATTAGAGGATTTACAAGGTCCCTTCCAACTGTATTATTGTTATTGTTAAACCATAATTAAAACATTTTATTTCTTTTATTGTTGTCTTAACAACAGACCAATATCGGAATTATTTTACCACTTTGCAGACTGGTCTATTTTGATTTGAACATTGTGAAGGAAATAAAATTATTTTCCTTGCCAGTCATCTGAACTGCTGCAAAGTTTGCATTCTCATGTTTTCCACTTAGATGGGTGTTAGTGGCTTTAATCAAATGAAATCCAGTGCTTTTTACTCCAAAATTATGGTACAAATTTCCCTTGGTTTCTGGCTACTGTAATTTAATCCTACCTGATCTGTGTCACATAAACTTTACTATTTTTTTGCGTTCCAATTCAACAGCATTTGTCTTCTGTGGACAAAATGTATGGAACTCTGGCTGAAATTTAAGTAGATAATCCATTGACTCTCGGGTAACAATGTGTGCTACCTGCTCTAAATTTTGGGTTATTATTTCTGGTGCAATGCGGTATAAAACTCCTGTAAACAAAGAAGATCATCTTCTTTGACTTCACATATGGAATCCCATTGTCTGCACTGATTAGGAAAACATAAAAGGAAAAAGTAGCAGCTGTTCTATCATGAACTGAAATGTTCAAAGGAGAGAGGAGAATCCAAGTCAATGAGGCAAAACAAGATAGCATCAAGAGTCCATTAAAGATTTAAAAGTCCCCAAAAAATATTTCTTATTATTAGGACTATAAGGAATCAAAGAATGGATAAGATAGCTTAATGGAGTAAGTCATTTTGCTTTTGAAAATGATGTATGAGAGTTAAATAGCTAAATAAAATCAATACTTTAGTTTAGTTGCATAACAGCAGGCATTGTTAACAATGCATTGGGATCCATACAGTGCCCGTCCTGGGTTCTTGGCAGTTCCCAACAAAGTGATAAGCTATGACATTTATCAAACTCCTTTGGGTTACTATGCCCAGCTAGCAGCACAGTCCCATGCATATTTATTCAAATGTCATTACCACTGAATTCAATAATTTTATTTGCAGGAAAGTGTGCTTAGAAAACTAAAACTCCATTGGTCAAATTCATCTTGGAAAGTCTCCATGCGTTGGACCGAAAGGCAGTTTCCCCAAATAGTCATGAATTTGGGAGCACAATTATATTAGAAACATTGTTCCATGTGGCAATATCAATCCAGCAGTTTGCTTCTGCATCATTAGAAAAAAGCAGCACATTTCCTCAACCTCATATCAGTCACAGTCTGGCTTTGATTTTATGGCACTCTACAGATCTTTGCTGCAGTTACAAGGATAATCTCATCTTGTTCTTTATTATAATAGTCTTAACATAGTCCTTGATGGTTGTTAGGCACCATCAACTGAAAATCACCAGATTATTATTTGCAATTGAAATCATATATTAAGCTGTTGTTGAGATTAAATCAGAACTGCTTGCCAGAAATTTTTTGTCCATCTCTCCATTGCTATCAGGGTATTGGATACATCACCCTTGTTCACAAAATGGTTTCCTGCAGGGCACAGATAATGTAGGCATCATCTGATATCCAAATGTATTCTACTGCCATTATGTGCATAATAGGATTTTATTTTATTTATTTATTTATTTATTTATTCGATTTGTATCCCGCCCTTCTCCCGAGGGACTCAGGGCGGCTCACAACATTTTTAAAACAGAAACAAGCCCACAATCCCCGCCGAATAAAACCAATTTAAAACCCAAATATTTTAAGTTGTGATATTTAAAATTTTCTAAAAATGAACCCGATTTAAAATCCTCCCTAGGCCAGGCCCGCTTGCTGGAAAAGCCATGTCTTGAGGGCGCGGCGGAAAGTAAGGAGATCCGGAATCACCCGGATCTGGGGGGGTAGTTCGTTCCAGAGGGCGGGGGCACCCACAGAGAAGGCCCTC
>NW_015392039.1:18083-20768 GCF_001527695.2 Protobothrops mucrosquamatus | reverse complement strand
AGCTTTCAGGATGTAGCATGGCTGAGCAGTATAAAGCCGGCCAAAAAATAAAAAAAAATACCCATTCATCATTATTGTAGTTTATAATTTGCATGTTTTACGCATTTCTGTTTAATGCTACTTATATTGCACGCCGCATTGTTAAGCAGTGGAATTAAAATACAAAACGTTGACTTTTTATAAAGAATTTGCTCTTTACCATTCATGTGGGTCGAGCCTAAATCTAAATTAAATCTATCATCTTCGTCTACATCAACATACGACTAGTGTCTCTTAAAATATATTGTTCTGATTATTCAGAGTCCGTGACATTGCAAAGAAGCTTAATTCTCATTAGAGGCACAATTTTCGCCTTTCGTGTTATTTTCTGACATAACCTCTTCTTTAATCTGCTATCACTGAGGAATTTGCCCATCTACGCTTTTATTTCTAGGCAGCTTCTCAAATATATAACTATTAGTATGTAAGGAAATTTTTTGAGATGGAATCTAGCTGACTCCCACCATATAGTCCTTCATTTTGTAATAAATTTGGGTGTGATGGTAGTGTTTCTTACTGTGGCAAGTGAAGATGTGTGGACTTCAACTCCCAGGATCCCCCAATCAGAATTCTTGGAGTTTGAAGTCCAGATATCTTCTTAAAGTTGCCAAGGTTGAGAAACACTGCATTAGACAATTTCATTTTTTTTTAAAAAAATTGTCTTTTTCTGACCTCACTATCAATAGTCTCTCTCTCTCTCTCCCTCCCTCTTTCCCTCTCTCCCTCTCTTTTATCTATCAATCATCTCTCTTTCTCTTCTATCAATCTATCATCTCTTTTTCTCCTCTATGAATCTACCTATCATCTCTCTCTCTTTTTCATCTATTAATCTATCATCTCTCTTTCTCATCTATCAATCTATGTGTTTATCATCTGTCTGTCTGTCTGTCTGTCTGTCTGTCTGTCTGTCTGTCTGTCTGTCTGTCTCTCTCTCTCTCTCTCTCTCTCTCTCTCATTAAATACTCCAGTAACTATTATTTCTCCCTTTCTTTTTTAAATAAGGACCGAATTTTCTAGGATGCCTTGCTTCAAAAGAGGCAATGAAAAGGATTTTTTCCAGAGCTAGTGAATCCGTGATGGCAGTGGAAATGAGCTTTCAACAACACACAACAATATACATTTGCGTGGTGCAGTAGGTATATATCTCCTTACACTGAAGTTAGGAAAAACGTACATGCAATCCACAGGTTTGTATGGTTTTCATAATGCTTAGAAATTATAGCAGCAATCTCCAATCCAAACTCCATTCTAAAGATCTGAAGTCAGTGGTTTATAGCAGTCTTCCTAGCTCTGTTTGTTGGACAAGGTTTGTGGAAGAGATTTATATTTCCAGACAGGTATACATTTTAGTTTCTCAAAGTTAACCTGATCATTGGTAGCGAAGATGGGAATCTCCTAAACCTGTCAGGTCTAATCATGTTTTTTTTCTCTCTCTACTGAATTCAGTAGCTCTTCTCTTACCACGCTATAATTTTTAGTTTGGGGATAACTCACCTGCTTAGCAAACATTTTCTTTTTATGACCATCAGTTAGGAGTACATAACTGTATTTTAGCAAACAGGTACAGCCTCTGTGTTGTCTTGAAATGACAGGCTGGTCTTGTCTTGAGGTGCATCTGCTGTTGAACAGAGCAGCTAAAGGAACTTAAAAGTCCCCATGTTTGGGGGAGACATCAGAAGAAAACCAACTTGCCCTTCACAATTCTTTGTTTCCAACCTGAATTTAATAATAATAATAATAATAATAATAATAATAATAATAATAATAATAATAATAATAATAATAATAATAATAATAATAATAATAATAATAATAATAATAATAATAACTGGCAATGGCTAAGAGCAGGAAAATTGAAGAAAGAGACCGAGGGTCTAATTCTGGCTGCACAAGACCAAGCCTTAAGGACAAATGCATATAAAGTCAAAATTGAGAAGACAGCAACAGACAGTAAGTGCCGCCTACGCAAAGAAGCTGAAGAAACAGTGGACCACCTGGTAAGCTGCTGCAAGAAGATTGCACAGACTGACTACAAGCAGCGGCATGACAAAGTAGCAACAAAGGTGCATTGGAAGATCTGCAAGAAATATCATTTGCCTGTAAGCAAGAACTGGTGGGGTCATAAAATAGAGAAAGTCATAGAAAATGATAAAGTTAAACTGCTCTGGGACTTTAGAATTCAAACAGACAAGCACCTGCAACATAACACTCCGGACTTAACAATTGTCGATAAGAAAGACAAAAAAGTCTGGATAGTGGACATGGCAGTGCCTGGAGACAGCAGAATAAACGAGAAAGAACTGGAGAAGATAACAAAATACAAAGACCTACAAATAGAAATAGAAAGACTGTGGCAAAAGCAAGCAAAAGTAGTACCAATAGTAATAGGTGCCTTAGGTGCAATTCCAAAACAACTGGAGCACCACTTGAACACCATCATCGGCATCGACAAATTCGCCATTAGTCAATTGCAAAAGGCGGCCTTACTAGGAACTGCTTCCATCCTGCGACGATATCTGTAATACCATCAAACATCCACATCTGCCTATCCCAGGTCCTGGGAAAGGACTCGATAGGTAGACAAAATGCCAAATCCAGTCTGAACATCTGGCTGACTGTGCGATGATCCATAATAATAATAATAAT
>NW_015392039.1:12486-14251 GCF_001527695.2 Protobothrops mucrosquamatus | reverse complement strand
GATCGTGTTGGGCCATGCCTGCGCGATGGGGGAGTCGCGCAGGGCTAGCAATTCCCTCCTGGAATACAACTCCCAATCATGGCGGGAGGTCCCACAGCAGAGTCGGGAGAGGGAAAAGTCCTCGTGATGGTGGTCAAGGGGTCTGATGGATTAAAAGACGGTGTCATCTCGGTCCAGCCAGGCCGTTAGGCCACCATGGGTTTCTATATATTCTATAAATTCATGGGTTTCTATATATTCCACAAAGAACCTGGGGTGCCTCAAGGTTCAACGAAGCCATTTGTGCCTGTCCTTAATTATTTCATAGCTGTTGACCAAAGTTGTGTGTCTTCTCTAGTCAAATCTAGATAACCCAGGTAGAAAACAAGGGAGACTTACAAGAACTGGGTGACTCAACAGACTGTGAGTGACCATAACCCAAACTTGAAAACATGTGTAACAATGGTTTCTTGGACATGAATATAGTACAATGTGCCCTGCTTTTTCTATTTCCCCATACCAATGATTAGGGGAATACAATACTGTGTTATCTGGACTTTTATTCTTTTCCAAATAATATCTATAGGAATGAAAGCATGGGAGCAGAAAATTTGTAGAAAGACTTTCAGTTCAGTATTGTAACATATAATTTGTGTTTGGTTCTCATTCATTGGTTGGCATTTTCTGGGAAATTACTCTGCAGACCCAAGAGCCATGACACTGGCAATCAAATAGTTTAATTCAATATAGGATACCACAATCTTGAGTATTTCTTTGAACCTATCCAGAATTAGACTAATCCAGAATTATTCAAAGAGATAGCAAAATATTACTATTCAATATCCATGTCCAAAAATGCATAATAAAAATATTTCTATAGACTCAGTATAAGACAGTGAGTAGCCAATATATACCTGAAGACAGTAATAAAAAAGAACATGTGGTAGATAAAAGGGCTTCAAAAGATTACTATTCATTCTGTCTCAACAGCTTATGCAAAAGCAACCAAGCCATTATTTTGGCTGTCCCTACAGGTGGTACATAGCTGACCTGAGCTAATCTCTTAAAAGCTAAACAAGATTGGAGTAGATTAGTGTTTGGATGGGAGGCTAATATGAAATTACATGGCTGTGAGTTTGAGAAGGAAGGAAGGAAGGAAGGAAGGAAGGACAGTAGGATGGATGGATGGATGGATGGATGGATGGAAGGAAGGAAGGAAGGAAGGAAGGAGGGAGGGAGGGAAGGAGGGAAGGAAGGAAAGAGAAAGGGTAAGATGGATGGATGGATGGAAGGGGAGGGAGGGAAGGAAGGAAGAAAGGAAGGAAGGAAGGAAGGACAGTAGGGTGGATGGATGGATGGATGGAAGGGGAGGATAGGATGGATGGATGGAAGGAAGGAGGGAAGGAGGGAAGGAAGAAAGGAAGGAGAGAGAAAGGGTAAGATGGACAGATGGATGGAAGGGGAGGGAGGGAAGGAAAGAAGGAAGGAAGGAAGGAAAAGAAGGGAGTCATTTCTGTCTTATTTCCAAGGAATCACAATGAAAATATACATGAAATCACCAGTAGTTAAGCTAAACACGAGGGAGATTTTCCTTATCATTGTCTCACTACTTTGTCTCCTCTGGCTCCACATTAGATGTTCATCAGCATTTTTCAACCACTGCATAATATGTGCATGACTATAGTCTATGCAGGACCTGACTTCAAGCTCGTTAGCTCTGTCTTATTTTTGGACATATTTCTTGATGAAGAAATATGAAGATTATTCCCTTAGTAGCAAATACTGT
>NW_015392039.1:6559-9759 GCF_001527695.2 Protobothrops mucrosquamatus | reverse complement strand
AGGTCAAAATTGAACAGCCCTCTCTCAACACAGGGGGAGGGATACGACATCATCTATCTCCAGTCTACAACACAGTCCTTTCAGCAGCTCCAAGAAGACTCCACACCAATTTGCACTACTCAGGTGACCTTGACAACATAGACAAACCTCCAGGTGGCATCAATGACTTGCTAAAATAATGCAAATGACCAGCTGTCTGGAAGGAGTATAACTTCTTCCACTCCCCACCATCCAGTCAGAGCTGAGGAAGCTTCTTGGATAAGAAGCGAAATGTCTTCAAAGAAAAACAAGGAAGTCCAGTTGCCTCATGAAAAAGCATCTTTGGGATAACTATGACCTGGATGATTGGGAATCTCCATAGATACAAATGCAGGATCTTCATTTTTTCAAGCATTAAAGCTGCTTTTCGGTTTCCATCCCTAAATGAAGAAAGAAATCGAGATGACTATTGTTAACAATCCTACCCAAATCTATTGGCCCAGGGGAGTACGTTAGCTTTCTCTCACCCAATTTACCCCACAAGTTTGTTGTTGTGGGGAAAAAAAGAAGGGGAAAAACTTATATGCGTGTTTGCTACTTTGAGTTACTTATAAAATAATAAAGACATAATTAAATAATAATAATCTAATCTAAATCTAGGCAGTGAATCAAATAATTAATTAAATCAAATAATTTATTTAAATGAGAAAAAGAATAAAGATAATGCACTCCCCAGGGCCAATGGATTTGGGTACGATTGTCAACAATAGTCATCTAGTTTGCTTTCTTCATTAGGGGTGGAAACTGAAAAGCAGCTTTAATACTTGAAAAAAAAATGAAGATACTGTATTTGTGGGAATATGCAAGGATGGAAAAAAAACAGTTCATGTTTCATTATACAGTGGTACCTTGGTACTCAACTGCTTTGAAACTCAGCAGATTTGGTACCCAATGCATTTGTTTTGACGTGAAAATTTTGCTCCGGTACTCATTGTTTGTTTGATGCTTAATGTACAAGCTGTCATGGTTCGGATGTTTTGCATTGACACAAGCTGGAACTTGTCGGTGTCGGCTGCCTTGTGACTCACTGCAATATTCCTTATGTTTGGTAATCATTGTTTTTGGTACTCATTGTGTCCTGGAACCAATTAACGCTGAGTACCAAGGTACCACTGTACTATATAGGGCAATTCATTCTTTCCGCAAAAATGCTGATCTTTGCTAGCTTTACGCTAAACCCTGTGCATTTTGAGTGGGAAGCAGAAAGGACCACATATTGTTCAGGTAAAAAAAGGAAAGATATCCAACAGAGGACACTTTTGCACTTTCTACCCTCTACCTTCAATGCAAATAATTCAACCCTGAGCCAATTGTTTGCAAATTTTTAACTTTAATCAGAACTAAATGAGATTTCTATCTTAATTTGCTCTTTAAAGTTTCCCAGCCGAAATAAAGAGATAGCTTCATTAAAGAAGAAAGAGTGTCAATTCCAATTTTCTTGCTTGTGAATTTTAATAGCTATTAAAGAGATCAAGAAAAAAAGAAAGAAAGAAAGAAAGAAGGAAGGAAGGAAGGAAGGAAGGAAGGAAGGAAAGAAGGAAGGAAGGAAGGAAGGAAGGAAGGAAGGAAGGAAGGAAGGAAGAAAAAAAAAAGAAAAAAAGAAAGAAAGTCCATATTTAGGGTATACAGATATATTTGGTTCACATATTTCTCATACATGCTTTAGGTTCTGATTAAACTATTAATGTCAGGGCTTTTCTGCTTTTGCAATTAATTAGCACTAGGACAAGTGATTGTAGATGTGGTAGATGTTACATTTTGAAAAGATAGCAACCTGGAGATAAGAAAAGAGCTAGTCACACCAATAAGAAAGATTGATATGTTAAATGAGTGGCATGTAGCAGACACTTTTGAGAACTATAAATCTCTTGAATAACATCTTAAGAGACAAAAAAAAAAAACAACCTCAGGAGAAAGTCAAAAAGGACATTGAGCTCTTCTTCAAGTACTGATTTTAAGAACTAAAGAAAGATATAAACCAGCAAAGAAAGTAGTCAGAAGAAATAATATTTGTACACACACACACACACACACACACACACACACACGTGACTGATTATGAGGGAAAAAAGAAAGGGAAGATAATGAATAAGGTGGATTGATGAGAGAAGAGACATCAATGAGAGGATTGTGGAAGATCGCATAGAACAGGGGTCTTCAAACTTGGCTCTTTTATGACTTGTGGACTTCAACTCCCAGAATTCCTCAGCCAACATGGGGGAACTATGGCCCCTTCATGACTTGTGGACTTCAACTCCCAGAATTCCTCAGCCAACATGGGGGAACTATGGCTCCTTCATGACTTGTGGACTTCAACTCCCAGAATTCCTCAGCCAACATGGGGGAACTATGGCTCCTTCATGACTTGCGGACTTCAACTCCCAGAATTCCTCAGCCAACATGGGGGAACTATGGCTCCTTCATGACTTGTGGACTTCAACTCCCAGAATTCCTCAGCCAACATGGGGGAACTATGGCCCCTTCATGACTTGCGGACGTCAACTCCCAGAATTCCTCAGCCAGTGTGCCTGGCTGAGGAATTCTGGGAGTTGACGTCCACAAGTCATAAAAGGGCCAGGTTTGAAGACCCCTGGTACAGAATATCTGCAAAGAGAAGTTGAAACAGAGGACATGGATAAATATAGCCATCAAGGGTTGCACTTGTTTCAGTAGCAAGGAACTAACTAAACACAGATGTTCCTTCCTAAAATTTCTCAAGAGGGGAAAGTGAGGGAATTTCCCCTCTTAGTTTCCCCTCTTACATTATGGAGAATGAAGAGAAGATTGTACCTGCAACTTCAATCAAGTCTATGAAGATCCTCCTCCTCCTCCTCCTCCTCCTCCTCCTCCCCCTCCTCCTCCATAAAGTCCACCCCCTTCTAACACTGATGAAGTAACCTAGTTGGGTAATGAAATGTCTGCAAGAAAACAAGCAAGCTCAGAAAGCACCAAGGATCCCACAGTCGTCTTCCACCACCTCCTCCTCCTCCTCCTCCTCCTCCTCCTCCTCCTCCCACTTTTTATATATAAAAAGAAAAGAAACAACTGAAGAAAACAACAGAAGAAAAAGATGACAAAAACCATCACCTACAAGATGAATAGGCAAGGCTTTTGTGCATCATAAAACTGAACTAAATTGACTAATTTCAAAGTAACATTAA
>NW_015392039.1:0-5867 GCF_001527695.2 Protobothrops mucrosquamatus | reverse complement strand
CCTGTTCATTTTACAATGCCTTGGTGAGGCCGCACTTGGAATACTGCATCCAGTTTTGGTCACCACAATGTAAAAAAGGATGTTGAGACTCTGGGAAGAGTGCAGAGAAGAGCAACAAAGATGATTAGGGAACTGGAGACTAAAGTATATAAGGAACGGTTGCTGGAATTGGGTATGTCTAGTTTAACGAAGAGAAGGATGAGGGGGGACATTATAGCAGTCTTCCAATATCTCAGGGGCTTCCACAAAGAAGCGGGAGTCAAGCTATTCTCCAAAGCGCCTGAAGGCAGGACAAGAAGCAATGGATGGAAACTAACCAAAGAGAGAAGCAACCTAGAACTAAGGAGAAACTTCCTGACAGTTAGAACAATTAACCAGTGGAACAACCTGCCTCCAGAAGCTGTGAATGCTCCAACACTGGAAGTTTTTAAGAAGAGACTGGATGGCCATTTGTCTGAAATGGTATAGTGTTTCCTACCTGAGCAGGGGGTTGGACTAGATGACCTCCAAAGTCCCTTCCATCATCATCATCATCATCATCATCATCATCATCATCATCATCATCATCATCATCATTATTATTATTATTATTATTATTATTATTATTATTATTATTATTATTATTATTATTATTATTATTATTACGTTAGTCTGATGGGTCTGAAAGCCACCCAGAGGCTGAAGGAAGTTTTCAAACTTTATCTCCATCATTGTGGCACAATATTTTAATAAGTCTACTACTGGGGTTCTCGGGAGCTACCTTTGATTCTTCTGAATATTGCAGTAAGCAGTTCCTTGAATGAGTGCCTAATATTAGTGGACATTTTTTTAAGTGATCGTATTCCTTTTGCCTCTGGTTTATGGTTGTTTTTCAAGAAGACAAAATGCAAAAGAGGATACAATGGAATGTGATATATTCTCTTGCTTAGTGTTGCAATATTTTTTTTAAAAAAAATCTCTTGTGTGCAAATATGTGCGCGTGTGTATGTATGTATGTATATGTATTTATATATCTCAATAAGGCCAACAGGAGATTAAAAATTCACAAGGCTTCTTTATTGCGAAGCACCTGACATTGTCAGGGATTTAATCTAAGCTAAACAGCCTAAAATGCCTTCAATAATAATGGAACGGAATATACGAAGTGGAATCTTATGTGAAAAAGTGGAGGAAAAATAATACGTTGTAATGAGAAAGAATTTATAAATCAAAATCAGCCTCAGAATGTGACAGAGAGAGGAAGCTTACGGATATGACATCTACATTTCTGTGGGAGGAAATAAAATAGAAGCTTAGAAATGGAAGACATAAATAACCCAGTATCTCTCTAAATTACTACACACACACACAAAAAAATACTCTTCCTTCTGACTCCTTATTTCTCTTTAAAATCATTTAAAATGACTCCAAAATCATTTTAAAGGGCTCTTCACGCTAAGTGCCTTTTAGGCATACACATTCTGTGGTCTATATTTTCTGAGTCCCATTTCCACATAACCATCATTTTAAAAAAAATGAGGTATAAAATTTTAACATTAATCATCCTTTAAGAGCACTTTGTCATCTGATGATCAAAGAGGCTGAATAACAAGGCCCTCCCTATTCATCAGGAGAATGTACAGCTCATCACAAGATGGATATCCTGTAGGCCAGCATCACCTAACATCTAGCCAGTTTAACCCCCAGAATGCCTGTAGAGAGGAATGATCTAAGGTTACTTTCTGGTGGCCTGACCAATAGTGATATATTTACCAAGTCACCAGTTTTGACTTGCCTCACTCTGTCTCGACAAAATTGAACAAAATGATACTGGAAGATGGGCCTCTGTCCTGTAACAGTGGGGTTGGAAAGATCCCCCTTGTTGTAATTGTGGTGTTGATATACAAAGAATTAAATATATTGTGCAAGATTGCCCATGACGTGGTTCCTTAGAACATCTGCACAAAGCAACACCAGAGGACAGTTGAATTGGATATTTTATCAGTTATGAAGCCTCTGCCATATCTCCGTAGAAGTTTTGTATATAATTTACATGGATTGTGTGCACATGTTTATTTCTCTTCTGTCATGTTCTCATCATAGGCTAAGTAAAATAAATAACTTTATTCTTCATATAAAACAGAGTTCCCTTCAAGGTGGATTTGACTGATGGTGACTTCCATGTTGGCCAGGGGTCTTCAAACTTGGCCCTTTTATGACTTGTGGACTTCAAATCCCAGAATTCTTCAGCCAGTGTGCCTGTTTGAGGAATTCTGAGTCCGGTGAGGAGAGGGGCGGGGTACAAATTAAATTATTATTATTATTATTATTATTATTATTATTATTATTATTATTATTATTATTATTATTATTATTATTATTATTATTATTATTATTATTATTATTATTATTATTATTATTATTATTATTATTATTATGAAGTCCACAAGTCATAAAAGGACCAAGTTTGAAGGCCCCTGGTTTAGGGGATGTCAGTGTCCGTGTTCTTCTGTTTATAAGGGCTTCAGGTGTGGGTATCTCAAGTGTGGGTCTTGTGATGGGTCAGGTGTGAGTCATCAGTGATGGATCTTGTGATGGTTACATCAGGTCAGGGTCTTTGGGAGGTGAACTGCTGGTGCTGGTGAAACCTCCCCATCCCAAGACCCATCACAAGCTTCTCACTGATGACTCATACCTGATCCATCACAAGACCCTCCCTTGACACACCCACCCTCGAAGCCCTTATATACACAAACCCTGACATCTCCTCAAATCTGCTAAAGATGTTACCTAGCCTGGTAAAGAAACGTTTGGCAACCAACCCACAAACTTGGAGAATAAACCTTCACCTCATTGGTGATTTCATTTTGATGTCTATGTGGCTTTGTGGGCAAGTGATTTATATTACCTTCTGCCAGGATGTTTTTACAAGTCAGATATTATCAACAACCTTAAAATGGAGTTATTTCTAATAATAACAACAACAACAACAACAAAAACAAAAACAACAAAGGCAGCATACAAAGAAACACATTTTCAGTTGTCCTTCATCTAACTTTGCTTGGGCCAACATGGCCCAAATTTTGCTGAACACTGAAGTCATCTAAGATCAACTAGGTGCTACTTGACTAGACCTATTGGCTGAGGGCCACACTGATAAATTGTTGGGATGTTCACATTGCAAGGGTTGGAGACATCTAATGTTGTCTGTTACTGTTTCTAGTTGTGTCTTCTTTCTCTTTCAATAATGTGTCTCTGTTTTAACAATGGCAGGAAGCTTTTTTCCCCGTAAGGTAAGGTAGCATCTTAAAACTCGCAAGATTTGTTTTGTATACATCCAAATTAGACTGTATTGTTTCTCTGAGTCATATATATGTGTGTGTATGTGGGCATATGCGTTATTATTTTGTCATGTTTATGCAGTGGAGGTGGGTTACCCTTTGATAATACATTAAAATCTCATTTTAATGTTTGCTGATTAATATACATTTAAAGTGACAATAAAGTTATTCTAGTCTAGTCTAGTCTAATCTATGCCATTCCATTCTCTACCCTATTCCTATTCTAGTCTATTCACCTGCAAACACATATTGCAATTATTTTTAAAAAAACCTGAATCGTATAAGGGACAGCATAGAATGCACACTTTTCACAATCAAAGATAGTCATACATAAAAGATAGAGCACATACACGATGTGTTTGTGATGAGAATGCATGTATCATCCAAGATGATATGGTTTTATGCCCCCAAGTGTCTGACTTAGTATTTAGAATCCTTTTAATATGTTTTTACTTTGCTGTTTTAAGCAGTTCTGAAAATTCTAGGCTATCCAAAAAAGTGAAATATTGTATCTTGAAAGTTGAAAAGAAAAGCAAACAAACATTGAATATGTATCATTAGCGGTTTAGCAAATAATTGTGTTATAATGACACCACAGACATTTGAGCACCACAGCACTTTAGTTTCAAATCCAATTTTGTTCTAATCTTGAAAATAATTTAACAGGGACTGTTGTCAGAATATTTTAGTTATATAAATTATATATAATTTATTTATATAACTAAAATATATATGTTATGTATACATGTATCCCCCTTGTTGGCTAATTAATAATTGACATATGTTTAATTAGTTTTCTTATTATCTATCATTCCTTTATCCCTTTCCCCCTTTTTAAAGGTATTTAAACATTTATCTACTACTGTAATCTAGCACCCTTTTTTAACCTGAAATTGTAAAATCCTTTTTTTTAATCGATAGTAATATTTGATAAATTTTAGCCTAATAGATTCCTGAAAGAAAGGTCACTTTATGCTTGCAAAATGACCTTTAATCTCACACCATAAAGATTTCATTGTGCTTGTTATATTTAGTTTATCTTCTACGGGGAGAGAGAGAGCAGCTAAAATGTCAGAATTATTTTGCCAAATCCTACTCCTAACTAAACCTTTAAGGATTAGAGGAAACAGAATTATAAATGATATCCTAAACTACAAATCACCAACCCACCCCCCGATGGCAGCATTTTTATCTGAATGCGAAGGCCTTAAAGCTTGTGGTGGGATTCAGCCAGTTCGCACCAGTTCGGCAGAACCGGTAGCTAATTTTTTGTTGCTCAGGCCCGGAATGGACTTCCGGAAGTAGCATCCAAACAGAGAACCAGTTGTTCACATATTTGAATCCCACCACTGCAGGTTGTGCGACAGGGGTGTTACATGGGTGACCCTAAGGCCAGTGGTGGGATTCAGCCAGTTCGCACCACTTCAGCAGAACCGGTAGCTAATTTTTTGTTGCCCAGGCTCGGAATGGACTTCCGGAAGTGGCATCCACACAGAGAACCGGTTGTTCACATATTTGAATCCCACCATTGCAGGTTGTGTGACAGGGGTGTTACATGGTTGACCCTAGGGCCAGTGGTGGAATTCAGCCAGTTTACACCACTTCGGCAGAACCGGTAGCTAATTTTTTGTTGCCCAGGCTCGGAATGGACTTCCAGAAGTGGCATCCACGCAGAGAACCAGTTGTTCACATATTTGAATCCCACCATTGCAGGTTGTGCGACAGGGGTGTTACATGGTTGACCCTAAGGCCAGTGGTGGGATTCAGCCAGTTCGCACCACTTCGGCAGAACCGGTAGCTAATTTTTTGTTGCCCAGGCTCGGAATGGACTTCTGGAAGTGGCATCCATGCAGAGAACCGGTTGTTCACATATTTGAATCCCACCACTGCCCAAAGGTGCTTTTTCAAAAGGGAACTGGACATTGTTTTTCCTTTCCTGAAATACTGCATTCTAACCATGGCAACAGCAGAACTCCTTTTTCAAAGAAAAGCCCAATTAGGAAGAAGAATTATGCCTCTTTTCTATGGTGTTAGATTTTTATATGTTCATTTATGAAGGAGAAGGAGAAGAAAGACAGGATTCAAACATGATGCCCCAATTCCTTGCAATATAATAGCTGTAGCTTACATTCTAACTTGCACCTCACTTTAATTTTTCATCACCCTGAAATTCAAAGGATGGGAAGCAAGTTTTAACACATCTATGAAGGTTCTCCATCATCCAGGTCATGGTTGTCCCAAAGCTATTTTTTTTTCTCAAAAGGCAACTGGACTTTCTTTTTCCTTAAAGACATTTTGCTTCTCATTTGAGAAGCTTCTTCAGTTCTGACTGAAGAGTGGAAAGTGGAAGGCTGAATGCAACCACATGTTTATTAGATCCGTGTCCCTCCTGGCTGGTACTGGCAGCTCGGGAGGGTACACGAGCCTGGTTCCAGGGAATTATTAACGCTTCTTTGCAGGAGGGTGTCTTCCCTGCGGCCTTAAAGGAGGCCGTTGTGAGGCCCCTCCTCAAGAAGCCTTCCCTGGACCCAGATGAGTTGGCCAACT
>NW_015392038.1:0-20769 GCF_001527695.2 Protobothrops mucrosquamatus | reverse complement strand
GTCTAATCATGGATAACCAATAAAACAGTTTATTAGCAAATATTTGAAATCAATGATATGACAATGATATAATTGTCATGGTTCCGACAAATGAAACTCTTCAAAAGAACTTCAAGGCATTGTTTATCTTAAAGAATCTTTTATTCGAGAAACAAAGTATCGGCACTACATAGTTGAAACCAAAAACTAAATTCCCCTCCCCTGGATACAAAGTAACAAAGTACAATTCCCTACTTCAATAAATAGTCATAAATCACATTCCCCAATTAGCTTGAAGTGCGGGCTTTCTCCCCAGCTCTCCAACCAGCCAAAACACTATCAGCTCTGGGCCCAATGTCCTTGGGTTCCCACAGCTAAGTTATTATTGTTATGACTAGCTGGACTCTCATCCCTATTCCCCCTCTATAAAGAGTGCAGATAAGAGCAACAAACATGATTAGGGGATTGCAGGGTAAAGCATATGAAGAACTGTTGCAGGAACTGGGTATGTCTAGTCTAATGAAGAGAAGGACTAGGGTGACATGAGAGCAGTGTTCCAATATATATGGGGCTGTCATATTCAATGTATTCTATGAAGCATCGGAAGGAGGACAAGAAGCAATGGATGGAAATTTATCAAGGAGAGAGTCAACCTAAAACTAAGGAGAAACTTCCTGTCAGTGAGAACAATTAATCAGTGGAACAATTTGCCATCAGAAGTTATAAGTGCTCCATCACTGGAGGTTTTTAAGAAGAGTTTGGAGAACCATTTATTCGGAATAGTATAAGGTATCTTGCTTAAACAGGGAGTTGGACTAGAAGAACTCCAAGTACCTTCCTACTCTGTTTTGCTGTATTCTGCATTCTGCTCAAATGCCTGTTGCAAAAGCATCAACAGTGGGGAAATATCCTTACAATTAAACATGTGACTTTATCATAAAAAAACAAGCTACCACAATTTTGTCTTTCTTCTTAGATCAACTATGGCGTTATCAGCCACATTCCTGAGCAAAATAATCATTTTCCTTTTTTCTACCGGATGACCCCAAAACAAGATCCTCGTTACTCAGCAATTGTCAAGCTACTCCTGCATTTCCCATGGACCTGGATTGGGCTCCTTTCTCAGCGCAATGAAAGAGGAGAAACCTTTAAAAGAAGCTTAGAAACTCTAGCTGTAAAAAGTGGGATTTGCATTGTCCTCTCAGAAACCATCTCAGCGTCGAATATAGATACAGGTTTTGGACAAATGTCCAAGCAAGATGAAAAGAAAATAGTCCTTTTTTTAATGAATAATCAAGTGAAAATTATAGTTTGTCAACTGGATTTTCATGCCATCGCCATACTATTTGCACTAATACATATTAATGAAAAGAATAAAACCTTCATTGGGGGAAAAGTGTGGATTGCAACAACTTGGTCTGATTTCAGTATCAGACTTTTTTACCGTGTACTTGATCTCAAAAGTAAACATGCTTTGTTTTCCTTCCTCACCAAGACGAAACGAAAGACAGAGTATTATTACTTTAATTTATATTCCTCTACTGACAAACAGTTTGTAAAGAAAGCATTCCAGTGTTCCTTTCCAAGGCCTGTGTTGTCTAAGAAAGTTTGGGAAAGATGCACAGAAAAAGAGATCCAGGAGAACCCACCCCGTGCTATGGTTAAAAGATACCTGCTGAATGATGGCGCCAGTATTTCCGATGCAATCCAAGCTGTGGCCTGGATCCTCAGTGCTGCTTCTTCCTCCCAACTGAGTAAGAGGAGGATGCAGGTTAGAGGCCATGAGCCACCTCATATTGTACAACCATGGCAGGTGAGATTTCTCCTTTAAAGTTCCATGGATGCTCCCCTTTCAATTCCTCAATATTAAGTTAGACGTAAGGAGAAGTGAGATATTCCAAACAGCCCAGTTTGTAGCATGTAAGTGTGAGTATGAGAGAGATTATGAGGATAACTTTTCCATGCTTATACTACCTGAACTGGTTTGGGATGCTACTAATGACAGAAACACCTGTATAGTAACAATTTCCAAATTAAATAAGCATCAGGATTCTCCAACAGTCCTCTCCTGTGAGTCCTATACTGGTTTTGCCTTGTTTTCAAGCCAAGGAGTTAGTCTTGACCAATAAAGCTCTGGGTTGAAATGTAAGTTCTGTTGAGCTTGTTTGTTTTCTTGCAGATGTTTCATTAGCCAAACTAGGCAATATAGTCAGTGCTCAGTATCAATGATTTTACCTAGTTTAGGTATTGAAACATCAGCAAGAAAACAACCAAATTTAATTAGTTTATGTTCTGGATTAAAAGTAACAAAGTATATAATAAATTAATGTTTGTTCAAAGCACCTTCTGGGGTAATAAAAAGCTCATCCACACATCTCCTGGACGAGTGGAGATACCTCAGTAGCTAATTTTTGAATTTCACTACACAACTTTTTCCCCCATTCATAGCCCAAAGCAAAGCCCTCCTAACTTGATCTTCACCTGGCCTTGTTAAGAAGTTCTTCTCCATTTTGGGTTTTTCCCAAAAAGTCAAGACCAATAAAATTTAGTTGTTTTCTTGCAAATGTTCAGCAGAGGCTCTTGTTGCTGCTTGGAATGAGAAGAGGATGTGGACCATGGACCAAATAGCACCCTTGTAGATTCTGTGTGTGAATCTTATGGAGCCCATGGCTCACCAAGCAGCTCAGAGAGATGAAGCAACATAAGAGATGACTAGAGGGCCACTGGAGGAAGACAAAAAGCAAAGACACCACATACTAGTAAGAATCTATATTAGGCACTTTCTTGTGGTGATAAAAGCAGTGAATTGTAATAACATCTCTGCCCTTATTACATCTGCAGCTAGCTGACTAGTGGGCCTGTTTTGAGCAACCAGGTCTTCCCTGGAAAAGGAGGAACTAGGGGAACCCTTGCAGGGTTGCTGTGAGAAATATTGTCAGCTTCTGTAAGATAAAGTCACTTAGCTTCACTCAGAGTTGGTCTCTGGCTGGTCAAACCAATTGAAGGTGACAGAGACATGTCTGAACCCAACCATTAGCAACCCTTCGTGTCTCATCTCTTGAGCACCATGACCTGCCTACCTATTTGTCCCTATTTGAGAGAGGGCTGTTCAATTTTAACATAGTTGGTCTCTTTGAACTCTCTATCAAACCAGTGGTCCTCTCTGTCCAGAATGTGGACTTCGCTATCTTCAAAAGAGTGACCTTTGTCTAGACTGCTGTATATTGTCATGATGGGTTTGTTCTCCTAAGCTTGAGGTGGACAAGCTTCTGCCTTAGTGTATTCTTGGGTGTGAAGCGTGCATTTATATTGTGTTGATTGAAAATCCTCCTAAGCCTTTCAGATATTCCTGCAATGTATGGAATGACATTGTTTCATTTGTTGTTCTCTTCTTTGTCTATTGTGTAAGTAAAACACACACAAACACCCAGGATTTTTCTTAAAAAAATAAAAATAAATAAAGAATCAGTCTCATGCAGTAGTACAGAAAAAAACTGTAACTAAATTTGAAATTTCAGCTTTATGTAATTTCATTTTTTTAAATAAAGCTATGGATTGATAGGACAATATAATGATACCTTCAAGAAAGTGGAAAATGTATCTGAAAAATAGCTGGTGTTTCCTAGAGAAGGAGGGAGAAAGTGTTCTCATAAAATACTGAATCATCATCTATCAGAAGGTCCTGAGCTGAAGAGGATGAATTAGTCAGAGCATTTCCAATTCAAAATAACAGCCATAAAAATAAAATAAAGGCTCAAACTGTAATGTGTGAGCTGCATGTATACAGTAGTTTCCTATATGTTTGCAGCTTCATCGGTTCATGAGAAACTTCCAGCTTCAAAATCTTTCCAGGGATGGAGTTTATTTGGACGAAAATGGGATTCCCTTTGCTGGCTTTGATATCATGCACTGGAGAGCATTTTCCAACAAGTCTTCTGCTGGGTTGAAAGTTGGGAGTGCAGAAAGAGAAGCCTTCTCCAAAATCAAGGTCTCCATCAATCAGAGTGCCATCATCTGGCCAAGATCATTTAACAAGGTAACTGATATTTTTTGGTTTTGCTCCTCCATTTACCTGCACTGGTGCAAACTTTTCAGCTCAGAAATGACTCACATTTTGACTTTGGGTTTCGCTGATTAGATAAGATTGTTGTTATAGAAATGGCTAGTGCATATTAAAGATAGTTCATTTAGTGATTTTTCAAAGTTACAACAGCACTGACTTATGACCATTTTCATACTTATGACATTGCAGCATACCCATGGTCATGTGATCAAAATTTAGACACTTGGCAACTGACTCATATTTATGATACTTACAGAGTCCCAGGGTGAAGGAATCACCTTTTATGACATTCTGATAAAAAAAAGTCATTGGGGAAGCCAGATTTGTTTAACAATCATTTTACTGATTTAACAAGTGCAATGATTCACTTAACAACTGGGGCAAGAAGGGGTCACTAAATGGAGCAAAACTCACTTAAATGTCTTGCTTAGCAACAGAAATTTTGGGCTCAGTTGTGGTCATGAGTACAGGACTATCTGTAATATGTAAAAGGAAAAAGCTGAGGCTGAATTGTTACTATTTTATTCTATTGTGCTAAAAAGAGTCAAAAATCATTATTGTTCTTTTTTTTTCTCCTTTAGCCTACACTTCTTTCTCTTCCCTGTTTCCTCCCTCATTTTTCCTCTATTTTTATTTTATTTTGCATTTTATATCTTGATAAACTTAATAAAATTATTATATATATATATTAGGAAATAATTCTCATTGAGGACAATTGAGGTCACCACCAAATAAGAGAACCCAAAGGCTCATTGATTTATTTGATGTTATGTTTCTTTAGACTTGCTACACCACCAATTGTGTGGCATCTTGTGCAGTCTACACTGTAAAACTGGAATATGCTACTGGAATGGGTGTCAAGTTAAGAATATGGGAGGGGGGGCATGACGATAAAGAATTCCCTGTGGATTTTACTCTGCTAGTCATTGCCAGCTACAGGGGTGGCGCTCACCTCCATTTCAAAGTCATTAAGTCGGTACTGTCTGAAGACATTTCCACAGTCATGTGGCAAGCATGATGTCATGGAACACTGTTACCTTCCCACTGAGGTTGTACCTATTTATCTATTCACATTTGCATGTTTTCAAACTGCTAGGTTGGCAGGAGCTGAGGCGAGAACAGAGGAAAGAGAGCAATTGAAAAAAAAGTCAGCCATAAGAGAGAAACATAAGGATCTTAGCAGCAACGAAGAAAACCAAGTTTTGGAGGTTTTCTGCCAAAGCAAAGGAGGAGACAATAAAATAAGATATACCATTCCCACACTTGCCCTTTAGAACAGGGCTTTTCAACCAGTGGTACGGGTACCACCTGTGATACATTGGCACCTGGCAGGTGGTACGCGACCATCCTAGAAAAGTGGTAGCGGGGGAGGGGAATGAGCTGAACTGGTGGCAGCACCGCACAAGCCTGAGCGAGATAATGGCTGGAGCTGCAGGGCTGTCAGTGCTCAGCGGAAGTGCCAGGATCAGCGCCAGGCTCCAGTTGGAGCTCGGCACTGATCCTGGCACTTCTGCTGAGCCCAGAAGAAGCGCCGATCAGCTGGAATGTTGCAGCCTCGCCAGAGTCTTGTGATTTACATTCAGATGCTTGGCAACTGATTCATATTTATGACAGTCACAGTGTCCCAGGGTCATGTGAAGTGACTAAAACCTGCTGCACCCACCCAACAAATGGGGGGAATAAAAACCAAACACCCCCCACCCCACCCCCGCTGCCAATCCTCAACAGAAATGCTCACAACAATGAAAACCTCGGACAGGAGGAAGAGTGCCGCCGGGTGGGCAGGCAGGTGTCTTGCTCGGCTGTGGCTTGGTGGGCACTTTTTTCAGTGCCATTGTAACTTTGAACAGTCACCAAGCGAACTGTTGTAAGTCGAGGACTACCTGTACTTTATCACTTTTTTCCTTTTTTTTTTTGGTCATCAAGTTTTTGACACCTTGCTAGGCGACTGGTGGTACTCGGATGTTGCCATATCCTAAAAGTGGCACAATGGGTGAAAAGGTTGAAAAGCCCTGCTTTAGAATGCAGAAAAAAACCAAGAGAATATTTCGGGACTGAGATTAGAGATTGATAAAGAGAATCACCTTTCATTTGCCACTTGTGTGCAGAGTCCTTTAGGTGGTACTTCCAGCAGTTAGAAAGGAAGGAAGATGGGGGGGTCCCCATTAATAACTGCTATACTACTACTCCTTGGTTGTATTTACAATATTTAGTTCATTGAAATAAACATTTCTAATTCATATGTCACTCTAACTGATCTTTACTTTTATGCTTAGACAGTACCTTCATCTAGATGTACAGAAAGTTGTTCCCCAGGACATGTCAAGCTCATGAGAGAAGGAGAACCAGTTTGCTGTTACGACTGTTCTCTGTGTACGGAAGGAACATTCTCTGTGCAAAAAGGTAGGTAGCTCTGGATGCAATCAAAATTCACTCTTGCTTTTCTGTCAAACATTACTTACAGGTGTTTTCTTTCACACTATTAGACCTAATTCTAGCAGTTCTCTGCCTAGTGCCATAAAACAAATAAAACTGGATTTTTTGAAAGGGTCCACAAACTTTTCAAGGATTGGGAACAATCACCAAATGATTGTTGGTGATTGTGTGTAGCCATTAAAATGAATAAAGTTGCTAACGTCTCTTGAATCTTGATATTCGTGACTGGTTTCAGGAAAGAAGGCAAGTCTTGTGAGAGTTCAAGATGTTATTGGTCGTCAGCCTTTAAAAAGGTGGTTCTCCACCACTCCCAATATCTTCTCTCACCCCATCACTTTTAAAAACATTTTATGTATTGTAGTATTAATAGATCTGAGTTGCATTTGTCATGATCCCACAGCTGTAGAAACAGATACATGCTAGCAAATGTTTTTCAGATGCAGCACATTGCAGCAGGTGTCCAGATGACCAGCATTCAAATAAAAAGCGAGATCAGTGTGTCCCCAAAACTACAAGCTTCTTGTCTTACAAAGAAATGTTGGGACTCATTCTGGCTTCCTTTGCCCTTGCTTTGTCCCTAACCACTGCCTTTGTTCTGGGAATCTTCATTAAATACCGAGATACTCCCATAGTCAAAGCCAACAACCGGGACCTCACCTACATTCTCCTGGATTCACTCCTCCTTTCCTTCTTGACCTCCCTTCTATTCATCGGTCAGCCCAACAAATTGACCTGTTTTCTTCAACAAGCCACTTTCAGCATTGTTTTTTCTATTGCTGTCTCTTCCTTGCTGGCCAAGACTGTCATGGTGGTGGTGGCTTTCCTGGCTAAAAAGCCAGGGAGTAGAATGAGGAAATGGCTTGGAAAGAGTCTGGCCAATTCAATTGTTTTTTCTTGCTCTGGTGTTCAAGTGGGCATCTGCATTACGTGGCTGGGAAGCTCTCCCCCATTTCCTGACTCTGACCTGCATTCCCAACCAGGACAGATTCTTATGCAATGTAATGAAGGCTCAGTCATCATGTTCTACATCGCCCTTGGCTACATGGGCTTTCTGGCTGCCATCTGCTTCTTGGTGGCTTTCTTGGCCCGAAAGCTGCCAGGGACCTTCAATGAAGCCAAGTGGATCACCTTCAGTATGCTGGTCTTCTGCAGTGTTTGGATCTCCTTTGTCCCCACATACCTGAGCACCAAAGGGAAATACATGGTGGCTGTGCAAATTTTCTCCATCCTGGCTTCCAGCTTGGGCTTGCTGGGCTGCATCTTTATCCCCAAATGCTACATTATTATGCTGAGACCTGACATGAATACAAAGGAGCAACTAATGATGAAAATTAAAGAGGGCTACTAGTTTTATTCTTTACTTTCGTAACTAGTTTGTGTTAAATATAAGACAAAATAGCATGGAAGTAAACTCTTATTTTGTGTTCCGTGGAATTTTACTTCCTTCCTTTTGAATTATGAATTATGCATGCCAATGAAGGATAAGCTCCAATGTAAGTCAATCCTTGCCCTCTTGGAAACCTGACTGAGCCTATCTTTAGGTGGTTTTCCTGGCGAGGACAGGTTTCAGGGCCTTTGGCCAAGAAATGAAAGCATGGGGTTCTGCACTCTATCCTTCCTTCCTCCCTCCCTTCCCTTTCTTTCCAACCTATGCCTTTTACCTATTTTGTATGCTTTTTTAGGCTTCCATGTTACTTGTGGTTTAAATAAAAGGAATACCTTTTAAAAACCAAATTCAAAGGGAATAGAGACCTTACATGGTAAATTAATGAGTATCACATTAGAGATTTTTGAATATAGGGCAATCACTCCAGAGCCATCAATAGTCTGCAGCAAAACAATCTCTGGATATACGGATGGCTTTTTGAGGAGTGGACCATCTCCACCTGCTCAAGAATGAATCCTGCACTTGAGTACAGCCATTTGTCACTACCTGGGTGGTCTAATAGAAAGAAATAATATAATTATAATGCATACTTTATGCATACCTGGTAATGCTCTATTTTTTACCATTCTTGATGACTGTGAATACATGCATCTTCCCACATGCATTGATCTAGGGTGGGGGCATTGATCTGTGAGATGTTTGGTCTTGAACCTGGGTGGGGGAAGAATATGTTTTTGACTATGTTTTCTGGATGGTTGTGGGCCACCTAGAATCACTGTATAGACAGGCTGCTATTTTGCAGTGAGTTGACAATGTTCTGCCATATCCTGCCCTTCTTCTTGGTTGTTCATGAGATAACCAGAGCCCAAGGTTCTTATCCAACATCACCCTGGGCTACAACATCTATGAAAACTTCTTTAATGCAAGAATAACCTATGAGGCCATGATGGACTTCCTGTCTATAGGGCAGGAGAACGTCCCAAACTACAGATGTGGAAGGCAAAATAACTTGTTGGCAGTTCTTGAAGAGACAGAATCTGAACTCTTTGATCATATTTCTACTTTTTTGGGCATCTACAAAATTCCACAGGTATGAAGTTAAAATGAACTTAATTCCATGCTGTAAATACCTCCAAATAAATCTGGACAAAGAAATTATATATTAAAAGATCTCAAATACTTTTCTTCCCATAAAGTACAGTAAGGGAAAAAAAAATTTGATCCCCTGCTGATTTTGTATGTCTGTCCACTGATAAAGAAATGAACAGTCTATAATTTTAATAATAGGTTTATTTTAACAGTGAGAGACAGAAAAACGCATTTCAAAAAAGTTATAAATTGATTTGCATTCTAATGAGTGAAATAAGTATTTGACCCCTTCGCAAAACATGACTTAGTACTTCGTGGCAAAACCCTTGTTGCAGTCATAGAGGTCAGACATTTCTTATAGTTGGCCACCAGGTTTGCACACATCTCAAGAGGGATTTTGTCCCACTTCTCTTCACAGATCCTCTCCAAGTCATTAAGGTTTCAAGGCTGATGTTTGGCAGCTCGAACCTTCAGCTCCCTCCACAGATTTTCTATGGGATTAAGGTCTGGAGACTGGCTATGGCTAGGCCAATCCAGGACCTTAATGTGCTTCTTCTTGAGCCACTCCTTTGTTGCCTTGACCATGTGTTTTAGGTCATTGTCATTCTGACTATCCATCCACAACCCAGTTTCAATGCCCTGGCTGAGGGAAGAAGGTTCTCACCCAAGATTTGATGGTATATGGCCCCATCCATCGTCTCTTCGATGTGGTGAAGTTGTCCTGTCTCCTTAGCAGAAAAACACCCCCTAAGCATAATGTTTCCACCTCCATGTTTGTTGGTGGAGATGGTGTTTTTAGGGTCATAGGCAGTATTCTTTCTCCTTCAAACATGGCAAGTTGAGTTCATGCCACTGTTTTTGCTGATGGCAGCAAATCTTATGGTGCCTGCGTTTGGCAACAGGGCGGTCAGTGGCACACCAAAATTACCCCACCTCAAAAATCTGCCCAAAGAGCAGAACTTTTTGCTTCTATATTGGCTTTTCAACACTTTTCTGACGAACCTTTTAACCTCATCCTGGACAGTTTGTATGTCACTCAAATTGTTAGGTCTCTCTATGAGTCATATTTGGCTCCCTCCCTCAATGCAGAATTATTATCTTTGTTTCTCAAACTGCAGACACTTATTTCTGCTCGACATTTTCCTTTTCATGTTTCACACATTCGGAGCCACCAGCCTCTTCCTGGAATACTTCAGGAAGGCAATGATGTGGCCGATTCCGCAGCTGCGGCTGCAACTGCTCAAGCTCTCGTTTTTTCAACCTCAAAACCATGGCAAAGTCATTCGTATTTTCACCAAAATAAAAAAGCTCTCATCAAACAATTTAGAATAACTGCTGGGGAGGCAACTGCTATTTTGCATCAATGCCCCACCTGCAGTAAACAGGCACACTCCATTCCCATGGGAGTCAATCCCAGAGGGACAGAATGCTGTCAAATTTGGCAAATGGATGTTACCCAATATCCTTCCTTTTCCCCATGGAAGTATATTCACGTATCTATTGATACTTTTTCTGGGTTCATCATGGCAACACCTCAAAGAGGTGAAACCACAAAACATGTCATCAATCATTGTATTCGCACCTTTGCATCGCTGGGACACCCAAATGAACTAAAAACAGATAATGGTGCTGCATACACCAGTAGTGCTTTTGCTACTTTCTGCACTAGATGGGGGTATTAGCCATAAATTCGGAATTCCATACAACAGTCAAGGTCAGGCCATGGTGGAAAGGGCTCACCAGATGCTCAAAAATGCGCTTGACCGTTATTCTGAAACCAGGGGAAAAGCATCCCCTAGCCTCCCAGCAGTGCAAGACATCCTTAATCTTTGTCTTTATACTTTGAATTTTTTAAACTTAACTGGCTCCCCACCTACCTCTGCTGCAGAGAGGCATTTTTCTTCTCCCTCCCTTTCTCTTCCCCGCCCACAGGTTTGGTATCGCCAACTCCCTGATCCTACCTGGAAAGGGCCCGTTGATCTCATCACTTGGGGAAGAGGCTACGCTGCAATCCAACTGCCTGAAAAAGTCTTGTGGGTCCCAGGTCGCTGCATCCAGCCCTACTTTGCACCAACACCTCATCCACCTCCGCCAGCAGACTCCCTGTCTCCTGAGTCTGCAACCTGTTCCGGGTCGCCATGTTCGCCCATCTCATCCCAAGCCTGATCCACAAGACAGTTTTCCTAACAACACTTTGTCTACTGGCGAAGAGACAGCATCCTGATGCCTTTCTTGCCCTTCACAATCCTCACCAGCCCCAAAACTTAACATGGGTAGTATTGGATTCACACGCAAACATCTTGAACTCCACTTCGTCCATAGCGGTGCCGGGATCCTGGTTTCCTGACCTGTACTTTGACTTTGGCAAAATGTTGGGGGCCACCTCCATCACTAGCCAACAATGGATCAAGAGATGGTCCCTCTATGTTTGCCCTGGCTATATGAAAGACACGGCACACCGGAATAGGTGTGGGGGAGAAAGCGCCTATTTTTGTGCAAACTGGGACTGTGTCTCCACGGGGGAAATAACATGGGACCCCCCCCTCAAAGGTGATTTTATTACGCTCAAACGGACTGGTGAAAATGTCAAATGTGAGAAAGGCCTAAAACACTTTAACTGTAATCCGGTTAAGATTTCCTTCACCACCCAGGGAAAAAGGCATGGGGGGTGGCAGGTAGGAATCACTTGGGGAGGTCGTGTTTATGATAAACCCAACTCTCTGGAATGACCTACCCCCCCGACATACGTACAGTTGCGGACCTGCGCCTTTTTCGCCGAGCCCTGAAGGCCCATCTATTCTGTGCGGCCGGCCTGGCGTAGTTTGATTATGTTTCAGTGGGGGTTTTTTTACGGGTGTGTTTTTAGAACAGGCCTGTTATTTAATTCGATTTTAAAACAAACTATTTATTTATTATTGTGGTTTTTAGTATCGCCTGTTCACCGCCCTGAGTCCCGCAAGGGAAATAGGGCAGTATATAAATTTAATAAATAAATAAAATAAATAATAAATATGCATTTCCTTTTGCTGGAAATCTCTGACTGTTTTTTAGGATTTTCTTTGCTCTTAATCCTCCACTCCCTGCCTTGAAAGTTTATCTCTTTCCTCCCTGCCCAGAAGTGTGGGATTAAAAATCCCGGGGTCCCACTCCCTGCGGGACGGTGGTGACGTACGTCAGCCTAAACCAACGGATCTCGCTTTAGGTTAAGAAACACATGGACAACATGCTTCTTCAGGTGAGATGGCATGCGAGAGCCCAGAAGGATCTGCGTGCCCCTCTTTTATTGGTATATTGATGTCATAAGGGGGTGTACAGAAAGGAAATAGGAGAATGGGTCTTCATTACCATATATGGAATACACAAAGAACAGGAAACTTGAAACTAGGAGGTACTAATTCATTCTTTGCTTACGTATCAGAAACTAAGTGTCTTCGAGGTAGGCTTTTCATGAGAAATGAAACTTAAGTCAGGAAACGAAACCTAAGGCAGGCTTTGCAGGAGAAATGAAACCTAAGTCAAGAAACGAAACCTAAGGCAGGCTTTGCAGGAGAAATGAAACCTATCTTGTCAAGGAACCAAATGGATGCAACATCTCCACTGTTTTTCTTTTTTAGGAAATCTCTGTTCCCACTAGTGGCCCCCCTCTACCTCCTCCGAGGCAGGAGGGGGCACTTCCATGAGAATGCGGGACGGTATATAAATCAAATAAATTTGAATTTGAATTTGAATTCCTGTTTGGAGGCAAAATAAGTAATGGTGGATTCTTCATCCGACGATTCCGAGTGATCTGGATCAGTGTCGGATAAAGTCAGCAGAGCCATTTTTTCCATAGGAAGGTCAGGTTTTAAGGATTCATATACATCCGCATTAGCAAGCATGATGTTGATTTTTGATATATTGGAGTCAAGTCCATTTAAACGTTCTTTTAAAAAGGAAAGAATACGGGAAAATACACAAGGGCCAATCATACAAATCAATAATAAAATAATACAAGGTCCTATAATAGCAGAAAGCAAGGTGGTTACCCATGGGGAAATGTTAAACATACTTTGATACCATGACTGTTGTGATATGCGATCTTGTTCTCTATCTTTCAGTCGCTTTCTTAATTCATGCATAGAATCTTGTACAATACCAGATTGATCAGAATAAAAACAACATTCTTCTTTAAGAGCTACACACATACCACCTTCTTTAAGAAATAGGAGATCAAGAGCTCTTCTGTTTTGTAATGTAACTTCAGCAAGGGAGGAAAGAGAGGTTTGAAGAGCAGAAATAGATTTTTCAATACGAGATAAATCTTCATCTATCTCACGACTGAGCTTCTGAATTTGTTGATAATTAATGACAAGGGCAGAAATACCAGTAGCAGCTCCAGCAGCTCCTAACCCTAATAAGACAGAGAGGGTCAATGCCATAACAGGCTCTCGTTTGGCCCTGAGGTGATATTCAGGGGGCTCCATTAATGAAGTAAAGTCCTGGGGAGAATAGTAAGTGATCTTTGGGATTAAACGAACTTGTATGCAAAAGGAGTTTTGTGATATCAACACATCTCCATTTACACAGGCTGTCGCTCCTGTAGAACAGGCCCATATAGAATTTTTACCAGGAATAAAATATTGGCCTTGGAGGCTCTTTGCGATGTTACCACCCGTGGTTGTGTATAAATCATTTTCTCCGTCGCCTGAACCAGAGCGGCTGACTGGTAGCCATACACGACATCCGTAACGTCCTGTAGTAAAATTAGCACAATACTGAGAATAGTTATCAGGAATATGACCAAGACAACATCCATGTCCCATGATAGATGTAATAGTGATGGAGGTAGCATTCCACCTACAAAGGGAATCTGTTGTAGCATTCTGGATAGGCTCTACAGAACCTACAGCATCATAAAAAGGTGGAGTAGCAGATAAACAAAGCCAACAATTTTCAACTTGAGAGGAATTAATAGTTGTTTTCAATAAAAGGGAGGAAGCATTTACAAGATTTAACAAAGGATTTGGAGAATTGTAAACATCAGTTTGTAAAAAGGAAGACTGAATATGTTTGTTAGGACCTAGTGGGGGAGAATATGTAGACTGAAATGTAAGTCGGATTGAAAACACATTTCCATCGTCTCCGGATCCACTCCATTCTCTGCCTCCCCAGGAATAACCAATGGCCCATTGTTGTGCTGTAAGGGCCTTACCTTTGGTGGTGAAGGTAATATTTAAAGGGTTCATTCGCTCACCACAACAATGGAAATTAGAAGTACATTGGGGAGAAGGAGGTTTACCATTTGCTCGTGTAATAGAAATAAGATCAGTTGAATGAGGAACTGTCCAGGAGATGGCACCCGTAGAAACACAAGACCAGGAAGCACAATATTTGTCCATAGAGGTGCCACATCGATGTTTATCTTCAGGTGTCTTAGGCTCGGGGCAAAAATACAAACTCCACCATGTGGCTTCAAGTGGAGATGGCGTACAAGAGCCACCCTTGTCCCATATGTTGTTCTGGAGAGTTTTGGAAGCAAATTTAGTCACTGCTGTGCCCATCTCGGCAAAATCAAAATGTAAAATGGGAAACCAGGGCCAGGTTGTATAGTTAGAGATTTGATATAAAACTTGATTTTCAAAGTCTCTGATGGTCCATGTATAATGAAGAGGGTGGTGAGGATTTAAAGGAAGAGCACGTCGTCGTCGAGAGGGAGCTTCTTGTTGTTGCAAATGAGGTTGCGGGTCAGAAAAGGGTAAAGAGTGGGTGGCCACGCTCAAAGATGAGCGTGGGTGTGAAACAGAGTCATAAGCAAGCAGAATATTAGATAGGGGGGTTTTTGCATAGCTAGCCTTAGAAGCGAGTTCAAAGGTAGTTGTTGAATATATGCGGTTAGAAGACATAAAACCAGATACATAATAACACCCCGTTGTCTCAGGGGTTACGAAAATAGAAAAGGTTATATGACAGGGGTAATAAGAATACACAATAGAAACATGGGGAGAGGGAGATAAGGGAATGTTGCGATTAGGGTAGCGAGATACTACAAACGGACAAAAGGGTTGACCTCGGTCAACACAATGAAAAAAGGCTGTAGTATTGAGATGAAGAAAGGAAAAGATGGGACTACAATATAAACCTCTACTCATATTAAGGGGGGTTTTCAGATGCATCGGCACACGTCTCAGATTCAAGGGTCGTCGTGAAACGGACATCATGAGGGAGAAATTCATCAATAGCGTCATCAAGTGCAGGATCCACATGATTGATGCAAAAATGTGGAACACTGGGACGGATGGAATGACATAAGAGGCACTTGCTGCACCAATGACGACACTCACAGCCACACTCACAAAGGCAATGACAACACATCCATTGAGGAAATATGATCTGTTGTGTTAATGAAATAGGGACGGACACAGCGAGCAGGAATCCATAGAACTTTGTCAGGTAGTTGGACTGCCGCGTAGCCTCTTCCCCAGGTGATGAGGTCTGCTGGGCCTTTCCAAGCAGGATCAGGAAGTTGCCTATAGTAAACAAGTGGTCTTGAAGTTGGGACAACAGGTTTAGTAAAATGTCGAGACACAGCAGACAAAGGAGGGGTACCAGTAAGGTTGAGAAAGTTAAGAGTATATAAGCAAACATTTAATACATTTTGCAGTGCTGGGAGGTTAGGGGGGCTTAAGCCTTTTGACCCCATATATCGATCTAAAGCATTTTTTAAGGTTTGATTTGCTCTTTCAACAATAGCCTGCCCTTGACTATTGAAAGGTATTCCAAACTTATGAATGATAGACCAATGGTGGCAAAATTGTGAAAATTGTGAACTAATATATGCTGGACCATTGTCAGTTTTTAGTATTTTTGGACATCCCAACACTGTAAAAGTACGAATGCAATGATTGATTACTTGTTTTGCAGCTTCCCCTTTTTGTGGGGTAGCTAAAATAAAACCAGAGAAAGTATCCACTGTAACATGCAGATATTTCCATGAGGAAAATGGAGGATATTGAGTCACATCCATTTGCCAAGTATCACAGGCTTCAATGCCTCGGGGATTAACACCCTGTGGAATACCTTTAGATTGTAGGCTACAGGTAGGGCATTGTTGGATTATAGCTGTAGCCTCAGCCATAGTGATGCCAAATTGTTTCATGAGAGCCTTTTTGTTCTGATGAAAATAACTATGGCTTTCTCCAGAAGTCAAAGGAGCTGGTTGAGGTGTGGTGATGGTGACAGGTAAAATTTTACAGGCTTCATCTGCCATATGATTTCCTTCTGATAAGAAGCCTGGTAGTTGTTGGTGGCTTCTAATATGCGCAATGAAAAGAGAGTGTCTGCGGTCTTGTAATAATGTTTGAAGAGACTGAAAAAGAGTCATTAATGTTGGAGGTATTGAAGGTGATAAGTATGAATCAAAAATGTTGTGTGCTGTCTGAGAAACATAAGAACTATCTGTAATGATATTTAAAGGTTGTAAAGGAAAAGAAGAAAGAGCTAAGATAAAAGCTGCTAATTCAGCTTGTTGGGCAGAAGACTGAGGAGAGGTAAGTTTTTTATGCCATTTCCCTTGATATTGCCATGTGCAGGCACCATAGGTTTTTGAACCATCAGTAAAAATGGTAAGACAGTTCTTGAGTGGGGAAAAAACAATAGGAGTTGAAAAAGAAATAGGAATTGTTTTTATCAGCTGCAACCTAGGGTCAGCAGGGAGGTGACATGAAACACGTCCATGCCATCCATCTAACGCATCTTGTAAAACTTTAGAAGTTTGAAATAAAGGTTCCCATTGTGTAAGTTTAAAAGGAAGATATAAGACAAAAGGTTCTAGGCCTATGAGTGCTTTGGCACGTTTTCTGCCCTTTTCAATTAATAAAGCCATTTGTAATGGTCGTGTGGTAAGCGTATTGCGAGGAGTGTGAGACAAATGTAGCCATTCTACAATGAGAAGTTTGTTATGTTTGCCTTGATCTGGTATCTGGATCAAAATACCAGTGAGCTGAGAGGGTGTGGACAGGAGTGCAAGAGATAAAGGGTGATTAGCTACTATGCGGTCAACCCATGTGATCTGAAGAACAGAGTTAATGTTTTGTAAAGCTTTATAGTGAAGTTCAGTAAGAGTTAGAGTATCAGCAGGTTGTTTCAATATAGATAAAGCTTGGAAAAATGGAGAAAGAAGTTCAGTAGTTAGGGAAAGATAGGGGCGTGCCCAATTAAGGGTCCCTAGATATTGTTGTAATTGTACCAAGGTGGGGTGTGTGGGGAATTTTAAAGTTGGCAAAACAGGAGTAGAGGAGGAAGCCAACATCTTATGTCCCAAATATTGAAAGGGATAATGCGTTTGAATTTTGTCAGGAGCAATGTACAATCCTGCATCTTGAAGGACCTGTGTAAGTATTGGAAGTGTACGAGCCACCATGCCTTTTGGTCCCTCTGCAGCAACTAAGATGTCGTCCATGTAATGATACACTAAAAATGTAGGATATTGGTCTCGAAATGGCTGAAGAGCTTTATTCATATAATATTGACACATAGTAGGGGAATTGAGCATACCTTGTGGCAATACTTTCCATTGGTATCGAGCAGTGGGTTTGGAATTGTTCAATTCAGGAATGGTGAATGCAAATAAAGATCGATCCTCTTCATTTAAAGGAATAGAGAAAAAGCAATCTTTCAAATCGATGATTATTAAATCAAAAAGTTGAGGAATTAAATTTGGGTTTGGTAAACCACACTGTAGCATCCCCATTGTTTGGATGACTGCATTCACGGCACGCAAATCTTGTAAGAGACGCCATTTGCCACTTTTCTTTTTGATAACAAAGATAGGAGTATTATAAGGGCTGGTAGAGGGCTCTAAATGGCCAAGGGTTAGTTGTTGTGCAACAAGCTCATGTAGAGCAACAAGTTTATCCAGCGTGACTGGCCATTGATCAATCCAAACAGGGGAGGGGGACAATAGAGACAATTTCAAAGGAATAATAGCCATCAGAGTTCAAGGAATATGCAAAGTAGCATGCAATTGCGAAAGCAAATCTCGACCCCACAGATTAAAGGCAAGAGGAAGCACAAAAGGTTTAAGGTAGGCTTTAGTAGAGGTATCAGGGACAGAAGCAGAAAGCCATTCAGTGCTAACCTGTGCGGCTTGGCTTCCACTGACCCCTTGGACAGAAGGAGAATCAGAAAGAGGCCAATTTGCAGGCCACTCTTTGGTTCGGATGACGGAAGCGTCAGCACCCGTATCAACCAAGCCTGTAAAAGGACGGCCATTAAGGGAAATGGTAAGCATTGGTTTGAAAGGTTCAACAGGACAGTGTAAAGCAAGGAGAGAAGAGGAAGGAGGGGAAGCAGTTGGGGGAAGGAGAATGAGGGTAGCCACGAATGAACCTTGTGGGAAGGGAAAAGGGCGGTCACCTATGGCAGCAAGAGAAAGATGGTGAAGGGCAGAGGAATCATACAAAAAAGGCGCGGCTACCACGCCTTCAAGTATGAGGGAGGAGTTAGGCATTAGCAAAACTGGCTGTGAAGGCGGAAGTGGTTTCATAAGTATAACAGACAAAGGAAGAGTAAAGACCACTCCAGGGTCGTCATAAGTGACAGCTTCAGACAGCTCCACAGGAAAAGCAGAAGCAGAAAAAGGTGGATCAGAAATACAAGGAGATATGTCAGCCTTTTGTGCGGGGCGGGCTGACGGCCCCGCAATTAGTTTTCCGACTGAGAGTGAGAGGCAGAAGGGTTGCTGCGACATTAAGATTTCCAATGGAATCCCTTTCTACAGCGAGGACAAACAGTTTTTGGCTTAGCGGTAGGGGGAGGAGGTTTTCCACGAGGTGCGCTCCCTCCCCCCGGTGCTCTACACTGATTCTTGAAATGGCCAGGCTTTCCGCAGTTAAAACAGTTGCCCATTGGTCGTGAAAAAGCATAAGTATCAGGAGGTGAGGAAGGAACAGGCGGAGGAGTGGAGGGGAGAGAGGACATGATAGCAGAAGCAAGAGTAGCCATATTATAAGAGTTAGAGCCTACTATACGGCAGGCACGGAGAAATTCAGCAAGCATAGCATCCGGCTTGTTAGCAAGAGGTTGAAGCACTTTTTGACAATCAGGGTTAGCGTTTTCATAAGCCAATTTCATGATTAATTCATTGCGAGCAGCTTCGTTGTCAATCTGTCGTTCAAGAGAGAGCTGCAAGCGACTAACGAAGGAAGCATAATCTTCGTTAGTGGCTTGTATAATTTTTGAAAAAGTTTGCAAGGGAGTCTGCTGTGCCTCATCAACTTTACGATAGGCTCCAAGAGCAGCATTTTTGATAAGAGGGAAAGCAGCACGATCAGATTGAGACTGTTGAGCGACAGTTAGACGAGTGCCAACTCCCATTAAATCATCCTGAAATACATTTGCAGGTAAGCCATTTTGCACAAGGAGAGAAACCTGTTTTGCATATTCTGAAGTCCAGATCACATATTGTGCAGGGGTCATTATCATGCTAAAAAGAGTTTGCCAATCTAAAATAAGCATTTCTGAGGCATCAGAGGAAAGAGAGTAAAGTAAGCCTTGTACATAGCGAGACTGGAGACCATAATCTCGAACAGCCCCTTTAATATCTTTAATGATTTTATAAGACATAGTTTGATAGACTGGGGGGGCGGGACCCCCACGGGGGCCCCTTCCCCAAACCAGTGGAAACAAAGAAGAGGAAGAAGTAGAGGAAAAGTCTTCTGGGTCCAAAGATCCATCCTCCCGTGCTTGTTGAAGAGCACGGAGGACGGTGCCCCCCTGAGCCAAGGGAGATGGAGGACCTGAAGATGAAGAAGAAGAGGACGGCTCGGCAGGATAGGGAGGGGGAGCACTTGGAGAAGAAAGAGAGGGATACAAAGAAGAAGGGGGTTCTTTTGGCTGTGCTGATTTTGGAGTGTCCTCTGGAGCAGACACAGGTTGAGAACCAGAATCAGGATACAGGAGTCAGAGCAGCGCTTCCCTAGACAGAGAACACGCCGTGGAGTCTAATCACGTCGGGATCACCAGTTGTGGGATTAAAAATCCCGGGGTCCCACTCCCTGTGGGACGGTGGTGACATACGTCAGCCTAAACCAACGGACCTCGCTTTAGGTTAAGAAACACACGGACAACATGCTTCTTCAGGTGAGATGGCATGCGAGAGCCCAGAAGGATCTGCATGCCCCTCTTTTATTGGTATATTGACGTCATAAGGGGGTTTACAGAAAGGAAATAGGGGAATGGGTCTTCATTACCATATATGGAATACACAAAGAACAGGAAACTTGAAACTAGGAGGTACTAATTCATTCTTTGCTTACGTATCAGAAACTAAGTGTCTTCGAGGTAGGCTTTTCATGAGAAATGAAACTTAAGTCAGGAAACGAAACCTAAGGCAGGCTTTGCAGGAGAAATGAAACCTAAGTCAAGAAATGAAACCTAAGGCAGGCTTTACAGGAGAAATGAAACCTATCTTGTCAAGGAACCAAATGGATGCAACACAGAAGTGTTTTGTACTCAGGGCTTTTTTTGTCATAGAATGCCCAGAACGGAGTTCCGGCACCTTTTTTGGATGGAACCTTGTAGGGTAGGCAAGGCGGGTTGTGTGACATGTGTGAGTTCCAGCACCTTTTTTTTTTTTTAACAAAAAAAGCACTGTTTGTACTTATCCTTTTCCTCCCTGCCTTCTTGACCTTCAGTTACCTGGTCACTGCAGGGGTTTTCAGTATGATGTGCTGATATGTCAGTGTCAGTTTTCTGCTTCTTTGTCAGCTCTCATCTAAAAATTTATATTTCTAGAACAGATGGAAAATAAAAAACTTCACCTCAGGTAGAAGGAATT
>NW_015392037.1:19013-20776 GCF_001527695.2 Protobothrops mucrosquamatus | reverse complement strand
TCACAAATTACCTCCTGGAGACAATATTGAGCCTTCGTGTATTTGCACTCTCCAGCTTTGTTCTTGACTATTTCAGTTGCAATATCACAGTACCAGGTAGGCATATATTTTATTTGTATAAGAGACGGAGTTGCTACTTTTGTTCTGTTTCAGCCCTTGTTCATCCCTAGAATTGATTTATCTTTCAGTAACACAGAATATTTTGAGGACACAACTTTAAAATTACTACTCCCAACTCAGTTTGATACTACATTTATGAAACTGTAATCTGTCTGAAAAAAGAAGTTATTTTTTTTAAAAAACAAACAAACAAGGTCAACCTGACAACTATACTTTAGTATCTAAAGTAGAGATATTGAATGTAAATGCTCCTTTGCCTTTATAAATTTATTACTTAAGAATTCAAACTCATTAACTCCATCTGCTATCATCACATACTGTCATCTTCTATAATTTAGAGAATCCTGGTAGAAAATATGGTATTACAATTACAATTCAATTTTTAATGTTAAAAAAGTGTCTGGGTGCCTGCTAATTTATGCATTTATTTTTCTTCTGGGATATAGATACAGAGAAAGGCAATGAAGATGTTCTTGGCTTGCTAATATAGTTATCACTCGTATCAAAGGAATTTGTTTTTCTGCTCTGAATATTTTAATTTTGCAATAATACTGATCCAAAAATACACAGTATTTATTTGTTAAAATCTCACATATTACCCCCAAAACAAAACTTAGTAACTGAATTCAAGAGACTTAAAATACACTTGTTGCATAGAAAAGCTTAAGGCTCATAATGAACTAAGGCTTGCGACCAAAGTCAAAAATAACACACACACAAAAAGCTTCTTTCAATATGTAAAAAACAAGAAAAAAGTGAAGGAAATGATTGGTCCATTAGTGGGTGAAAGTGGCAAGAAGGTGACAAGGAATAGGGAGAAAGCGGAACTATTTAATTCATTTTTTGCATCTGTCTTTACACAAAGGGAAAAAAAAGACCAACCTATCAAAAATAGTGCCATAAAAAACAGAATAGAAACAGAAGTTAAGATAGGCAAGAAAATGATAAGTGACCATCTGTCCAGCCTAGACGAGTTCAAATCACCAGGACCAGATGGATTATACCCCAAGGTTCCCAAGGAACTAGCAGATGTGATCTCAGAACCACTGAACTGTTCTGTCCCCCGTCCGACTCACACCCCCCAACCAGTCAGCCGAGGGCTGAAAAACTGCTCAGCACAGTCAAATACCAAGGAACACTTGGCAGCAACGTCGTGGCTGCCTGCCAAAGACTTTACTTGATAATACAAAACAAAACAAAACATACGATCAGTCCAGGTTAAATTGCCAGAGTGCTTGCA
Organism: Protobothrops mucrosquamatus; assembly: GCF_001527695.2. Classification (NCBI taxonomy): domain Eukaryota; kingdom Metazoa; phylum Chordata; class Lepidosauria; order Squamata; family Viperidae; genus Protobothrops; species Protobothrops mucrosquamatus. Next base: position 19,416 of record NW_015392037.1, on the reverse strand, counting down.
ACTGGAGATTCAGCAAAATTGTCCATCACAAGAGTTTCACATGCCACACCCCTTGCTTATATAGCCAGTGGGGTGTGTCCCAGTGACTCAGCTGAAATCTCTGGCACGGCGTTTCAGCTGCTGCGCACGCTTGTCCCTCCGACGCTGGCGTGGATCCAGCCAAGACATATCCTCTTCGGAGTCTGATACACCTGGCTCCTGGCTGATCCCAGAAGCACCTGGCTCCTGGCCAATCCCAGAAGCACCGGGCTCCTGGCCAATCCCAGAAGCACCGGGCTCCTGGCCAATCCCAGAAGCACCTGGCTCCTGGCCAATCTCCTCTTCGGCGGAAGGCACCGAAGGCCGCACCAGAGGGGAAGGTCCTGGAGAGGGAGGCCTGGCCATCTCCTCTCCTTCATGTTCA
>NW_015392037.1:0-16707 GCF_001527695.2 Protobothrops mucrosquamatus | reverse complement strand
GTGGTACTAAAAATAATAAGAATCAAATGTATACATAATAATTCTAAAAAGTAACATGGATGAAAAACACATTCAGTAGCAAAATTAAAATAATTGACATAACTATAATTTCTCCCCTTTCAACCCTGGGGTGACTGTGGAAATAGCAAATACAATATCACTTAAGACTGCTGCTTATTAGAATTAATATAATTTATCTAAAACCATAATTATGTCAATCTTCTCTATTGATTACTTCCATTGTTATATACAATGGTTATTATTGTTATTAGGAACATCAATCATAATGAAGGACTTCATTGCGCAATTGCCTCTAGAAGAGATTTTATTTACTTAGCATAGTTGAAAAAAGCCAATGGTAACTCAGTTCTTAATGTCCTAAATCTTTCAATGAAGTTACTAAGGTTGGAGAGTGAGAAAGAGATTTTTCTTAAAGAATAAATGGGAGTCTTTGGATTAGTTAACTAAGATAATGCATCTGAAGGTGAAAGTGTGTGTATGTTGGGGGGTAAACCAAATGTTTCTTTGAATGAGGGTTCACACTACATGCTAAATTATTTTATGGCTTTCTTTGTCTTGCATTGTAAAATCACATTCACCTAGTCATTGTGAGTTGGAAAATATTATTTCTACATTAATATTATATTCAACTAACCAAGTATAAGACAAATGAAATAAAACCTCAATCTATCTGAACCTTATGTCAACTTTCTGCTGATTTTTAGGGAAAAAAAGAGATAGCTTTTGTTTGTTTAATCAGAAATTAATATATTTGGTAATCTTCATATGGTAGTTTGAATAAAATGTTCTTGAACATTACCATCTCAGTTTTTATTGTGAACATTAGCCTTATTTTCTCCTTAATTTGGAATTCCATGCAATGGAAGTCTTGTTCAGACAATATTTTGACAAACAGATCTCCATAACTAAGGTGTGATTTGCAATTCCCTTTTCTCTAAAATTCACACCTAGGGGAAAATATTTATCTTCAGAAATGTTTAAACAAATTATAGACTGATGCATTCCCATTCTGAGACAATTGTTTATAATGATGAAAAATGCCTCTTGGGGTCAAGTTCTTTTCTATTGCAGTCAGAATCTATAAGAAAAATGAGAAGACAATGTAAGAATTCAGATTAAAAACAAAAATAAAGCAGGACCATGGAGAGTTCTACTTGAGTTGTACAATTCATAAAAGAGAGATAAAATAAGTAAATTTGTAATCTCTGTGAATTTCACTCACTCATTTGATCTGATTAATCAGAAATGATCAAGAAACAGGCTAACATAAACTAATAGTGGTTATGGATCTCTTATTTGAAAATGAAGCTATATCTTCAGAAATACTATATGTAAATATGTTTGATACAGAATTTAGATATATGATTTAAAATTCATAAAATTGATACAGAATGTCTTTTTTAAAACAATTGCTTAAAATAACATTAATAATGTGGAAATAATGTTTTTTTCTCCCAAGTGTCCTTATCTGTATTTAGTTATTATAAATATTAATTTGGCTCAAATGATGAACATGTTTCTTACTAATTTTGCACTACATCTAAATATGAGTTAATTAGTATGTAATGTCCTGAATTTGTAATAATAGCATACAGTTCTAAGTGGAAATCATTCATGAATTTTCAGAGACAAAGGACAGTCAGATTGTAGGCTGTTCCTTGTAGTTTTAAGAATAGGCATACACTTAATTAAGCAAGCAGTAGAAAGTTTGAAAATGACTTCTATTCTCAAAAAAATTATCTCAGTTCCATAATGAGAAAAGCCCATGGATGGTTATATTGTATATAAGATGCTGGTCAATTCTGCCAGTTTATTTTCATTCATAATTGAGTCTAATTGTTTTATATATATATATATATATATATATATATATATATATATATATATATATATATATATATATAAATTTTTATTATTTTGAATTAAACAACAAATACAAATGATGCATCTACAAACACCACAAAAAAAATAATAATAATTTTTACTCAAAATATTTCTGGATACTCCCGGCAGTCCCCGCCTTGCCTCCACCCTCATCCACTTACCCTCTCCATCCTCCCCCTAACTCCACAACCTCTCCTCTTTCCTCCTACCACCCTACATCCCTTTCGCCTTCTAACCACCACATCGAGTGCAATTTGGGGAACCTGCCAGGAATATCCTCTTATTATTACAATTCCATTATGTATTTATAATTATTTACTACATCAATTTATAATTTCTCCTTGAACCCCTCCCCGACTTCCCAGAACTAAAACAGGATTCAACACCTCATAAAGCAATCAGTTATAAAAAAAACTTTAACTCAAATAATTAAAAAACAAAAAACAAAAATTAAACTCCATTTTAATTCAAAACTCAAAACAAAATCATCCATCTTCCCCAAATCCAAACATCTAAAAAAGTAAACTCTACCATTCCTCTTATAATCATTCAAATATCTTAATCCCAGTAAATACAAATTTTAAATTCTTTAAAATAATATAATTCATACATGTATAACATTAATCATCTAATATCTTATTTTTCTTATTTAAATCCTTTAAAATAATACAATTATATTTATATGTATCCTTAATCATCTTAAATTCTGACAAACATTTTATTAATCCAAAAAGATTAAAAAGAACATAGACTTCAAAAACATTCCTTATTCCCAACCTCCATCTTACATTTCTTCCCAATTTTTCATTCTTTTTCACATACAAAATCAGTCAAAATCAATAAGCCTTCAGCCTTTTACGCCTTAATCCCAATAAATGCAAATTTTAAATTCATTAAAGTAATATAATTGCATACATATATGACATTAATCATCTAATGTCTTATTTATAAATCCTTTAAAATAATACAATTATATTTATATATTTCCTTAATCATCTTGAATTCCAGCAAATATTTTACTAATCCAAAAATTTAAAAACATAAGCTTCAAAAGCACTCCTTTTTCCCAACTCTCCGTCTTACATTTCTTCCCAGTTTTTCATTCTTTTTCACATCAGTGATACAAAATCAGTCAAAGTCAATAAGCCTTCAGCCTTTTACGCCTTGTGCCTTTTATATTTTATAACGTGTCTGAAGTTTTTGCAAGTAGTAAGCCTGTAAACTTTTTCCAAAAACCCAAGCAGCAACATCTTCAGTTGGTTTTCTCCGATGCAGGACCCATAGATTAATTCCATATAAACGCTTTTTCCCCAAATTTTCACCAGAGAAGTACACCAAAACCATAACCAAGTCTATTACAACTTCCTTTCCCAGCTTCTCAAACTTATCAATTTCCAAATCTCCACAATTTTGCTCATTTTGAAGTATTTTCATAACATCTTCTTCAACCTCTGCTATAAACCTCTGGAGAATAAATGCCACCATTTCTTCCAATTTCTTCATCCAGATATCTTTAATTTCCTCATTATATTGCTTGACTACTTGCATCACAGCATCTTGTACATCATTTATAATCAAAGATAAAGGCATTTTCAATAAATCCCAGGCAACAACCAAAAAGAAAAAACAAAAAAAATTACATTTTCTTTCTTTTTTTCCCTCAGTTCCGGAGCCATTTTAAAACCATTCTTCAAATTTCTTTAAGTATCATCAAAAAGAGTAACAATATTAATGTCACCAATAAATTCATTGCGGTTAAAACTTTCCAGAACCGGAGAAGCAACAATGTATCTTTATCCTATTGATAACCAGACGAGAGTAAAAGTGAAAAGCGAAAGTAATCCAGAGAAACGGCAGATCCGCAGCCATTTTCTCTCACTTTAAATCCTCAGTAAATAAAGAAGATGTTAATAATTTTCAAAGTTAAAGTCCCAATAAATCCATTACGGTTCCAGCCTCCTGTTCAGTTCTGTCTGCTTATAATTTTAAATCAAATACCTTCGATCGCAGAGGTGGGGGCTGCATCTGGCTTCGCTCCACAAGCAAGGAGCGAAGGTGACTCGGGGCGCAGAGAATGTCCAGACTCCGGGCGAGCTAGCATCCTTCACCCCTGATTAAAACAAAACCGGGGCGAAAGGAAGCTCTAACCCTATCCGGACTCACTCACCTCCCCCTCTTTGCCCGAGGGACGAGGTTCCTAGCTGAGAGACAGCTGACGAACGCTGTCTCTTCAGGCTTTGACGCGCTCCCGGATGGGCGGCTAAAAAAGCCGCCATGCGATGCAGCCTGGCACCACCGGAAGAAGTCTAATTGTTTTTAACTGTTGAATAAAATAAATACAAATCTGATAAATAAATAAATGTGCTAATCTATTATGTTGTGTTTTAATAAAAGTGCAACATAAACCAATCCATTCCATTTGTGTTCTTTTTTCTAAGGATGCCTTATATCTAGTAAATGTTTCATTTTACTTTAGAGATACCGTAATGTGAATGACTGATTTTGCTTACACAGCTGCATTTTTTTAAAAAAAATCTTAATATGCCTACACTAAATGTATGCTTTATAATTTTCCTAGCCTGAGTAGATGTTTTTATATTTATACTTAAATACTGAAGTAGCTTTGAGCACGAGCAATGAAGAATAACTAACTGACCCTGACTCACAGCGGCCTTCTTTTGGTTTGAAAAAAAGCATCTAATATTTTATGATTTTTAAGGTGGTTCTTTTCTCCCTTCAATTGTCATCTGAAAGCTCCAGGCATCAACACTTATTTTAAACCTTAATGCTGTCCTCTACCAGAGCTCTAAATTCTATTCTTCATTTATACAAGCCTCTTAGGCTTATGGCAGCAGGTATTATATTTAATATGTTTTGAGACTATAAAAAGGATTTGTCTTGGGGGCAAAAAAAAGTCAATGGTTAAACCAGATGGTAAGAATGAAAAGTGTTTTCCTCAGAAATAACCATCGACTTCTTAGCATACCTTCTCAATAACTGTAAGAGCCCTGGAAGCTCCCATGAAGCTCTCCAAGTTAGCCCTTTTCAGTCTATTCAGTGGAATGGCATTCATTTGAGCTAAGCCTTTTGTGCTGACTCTGTTCTTTTCACATCCTTTTATTTAACACCCAGAATGCAGAGAATTTGGAAGATTGAGAGTCAGAACTGAAATAAGTCTGAAGGCTGTAAAGAAAAAAAAAGAGTCTTACAGCTCTTCAGTCAATAGCTAGTTATGCTCTTTATATTTAACCAATCAGCTGTAAGAAATAAAGGGATCACTTTCTGAATAAGGGGATGTTAATGTTTTTCCTTAATGGTCTTTTCACAAATAGATTGTCAAATTGCCACAGAAGGGAACAGGTAAGTAGTAATCTATGTGAATGTAATACTCCTAAGTAGCCTAACCTACCCCCACAAAACAATAGGATTTTGTTCTCACTGTTTTGGCATCATGGACTTTACTGGAAGAGTACATAAGTGAATTACAGATTACAAAAAGCCAAGTATGACAAAGCCAGCAGGCTGTTGTCTCCAGTTTCAAACATTCTCCTATTGCTCAAACAGAATTTTATGTTCAGGAGATATGCATCAAGGCCATACTTAGTCTTGGTCTCGACTGTTACACTGGTCTTGACTTGGTCTTGATCTTAAATTGGTCTTGACTTGGTCTTGATCTTAAATTGGTCTTGACTTGATATTGGTCTTGACTGCTAAACTGTAATATTGAAATTTCTTTAGAATGTGTGAATGAGAGAGCTATTGACGGCAACTGTTCCTTGACTTTTCTGTAATGTTCTTAAAGGTTTGTTTGTTGCTCCTAGTGCATCTGAGGGTAATTATCTTAAGGAAAAGAGACAGTCATATCACATTCACAGAGAGGGAAATAACAGCCAAGTGGAGGTAAGGAGTCACTGAAAATTGGAGATTATGGGGGAAAATACCACTCCGAGTTGTGAAAAGCCTTGAGAAGGATGAAATAGAATAAATTCTAAAACCACTCTGGGGAGAAGTGAACTGAACTGGATTTGTCTCCTGTACTTTAGGAAACATTGATACTCCTATGTGTTGTACTTTTCAAAGTAACTAATTCACAGCTTTGACTCTGAATTATATGTTTCAAGCAGAATATCTTCCTAACTGTTGAAGATATCTCTTTGTAGTGTTTTGGTATATTGTCAGAGAAATAAAATTTAGTGTCAATTTAGCTCTTTCAGAAGAGTTAAGAATTGTTTAGATCATATTACAGTATTACAGTATTCAATTAACAGAAGGTTTATGTTTACTTTCTGAAAGTCATCTTGAGTTTGGCCCTCTGCAACTCAGTAAACATTCTGGGGAAGGCAAGCAACTCTACATTTAGTCCTTGGATTTTCATGACACCTTTAGTAGATTAAAGGTGTATAGTATGGAGATGAGGCAATTCCTAGCTATCTTAATGATATGGACCCACACTGTAGAAAAGACATTTCTTGTATAACATAATGTATTTTTATTTTGATTATCTTACCACTTTCTCCAGTGGTTTTTTTTTTTCAAAAATAGCAATGATATGCAATCTACTCTTGGATTTTGTATTGTTTGCTTTAGGAATTTTATCTTTAGATTACATCTTACTTAGCATATTCCAGAAATTGTGTCTCCTTCTACTGAAGTACAAATATAACTTCCAAAATATTATATTATGGTTCTATGTGGTTGAACTCAGCTTTGTGATCTCTTGATTAACTACATGGCAGAACAGAAATAAATACTTTATGATGCCAATATCATTCTTCCATTAACAAAGACCTGTTTCTTATAGATGACATGCAACAATAATTCTGACATGAAAATGTAAGACTTGGACACAGATGAACAAAGGGTAAAGAAAATGGAATATAGTTTCTAATAAATGGATTTCTTTGAAGGAGAATTTGTCACTTACTGAGTAATGTGGAATATAGTTGACTGGATCATTTTTTATCCAGTAGGAAGCTCCTAGATGACTTGCACTGCAAATTGTCAAAATATTATGGCTTAATGCATTACCTATCACAGCAGAAATCACACATTTTATATATTGGTACAAAGATATGAAGATAAAGTACAAACCTGTTGTTTCCATATGCAAAGCAGTGGTAGGAGGCTTTTTTCCCCTGTACCTTCAAGGGGAAAGTTTAGGGATGACTTTTCCATTTTCCTAAAAATGCAGTTGAATTCGATGTTGGATTTTTTTTGTCCTTTTTAGCTATCAATCCTTAATCTATTGTGTGAGAGAAAGAGAATTAATACATTTTGTTGCTTAGGGTAGTGCCTACCTTGCAATACTTTTTTAGTATTTTCATTTCCCATTGTCACTGGAAAATAGTACCTTCATCCTAATCTAGTTCAAATTATGTATTCTTCCTCATATATGGTTAAGGAAGATGAAGACATGGGGATTATATACAGGATAATATCAGGCAAATGAGCAACATCTTTATTTGAATGGGTACAAGCCTTGCATTTCTTTCCAGGGGTGGGTACTATTTTCCACTGTAATTTTCCATCCACAGCTTTGCTTAATTAATTGAGAATAAACAAATTATGGTAGAAAAAAACCCTGCTACCTCCAATTGTCTTGCCAATGAGTCATACAATAGCTGAAGGCTGCCTAGCTAATGAGTAGTAATCTGACTTGTCTTCTTTCTATCTATCCAATTTGCTCAATATTTTGAAAATAGAATAAGAGATTTGGAAGGGACCTTGACAGTCTTTAAGTCCAACCCTCTGCAGAAGCAGGAGATGCTATACCATTCTAGGTAAGTGGCTGTCCAATCTCTTCTTAAAAACCACCAGTGATGGAGCACCCACAACTTCTGAAGGCAAGCTATTGCACTTGTTAGTAAATTTCTCCTTAGTTCTAGGTTGGTTCTCTCCTTTATTAATTTTCCATCCATTGCTTCTTGTCCTGCCTTCAGTCCTGCCTTTGGCTAATAGATTGACCCCTTCTTCTTTGTGGCAGCCTCTCAAATATTGGAACACTGCTATAATGTAACCACTAGTCCTTCTTTTCATTAGAATAGATAATACCCAATTCCTGCAACCATTCTTCATGTTTTAGCTTCTAGACTCCTAATCATCTTTGTTGCTCTTCTCTGCACTCTTTCCAGAGTCTCAACATTTAATATTGTGGCAACCAAACCTGGATGCAATATTCCAAATGCGGTCTTACCAAGGCATTATAAAGCAGGACTAACTGCTTTATATATCTGAAACAAATCTAAACATTTTCATTCTAAGACAAGAGTGTGCAACCTGTGCTCCAGGATCCAAATATGATTATGCATAGCATGTCTAGAAAATCTAGAATGGGCAAGAAAGAAAGAAAATAGTTTATTTGAGGTGGGTAGGGACTTTTAAGGAGCTTCATCCACGTTTCATCTACAATTTATCTTGATCAGGTGCTTTGTGCAATGAAGATGATGCAGTTTGTCTGTAAGAAGTGAAAAGGAAAAATATGATTAGCCTTTTCCAATTATTTCAAATGTCAGAGATAGTGGTAGAGAACTGAAGCAACATGGCCAGTTTTTTCTGCTCTTACAAGCAAGATGTCTGTTTTGATTTGTAAAGGAGTTTTGAGGTTCTTTGTCTGAACATTCATCAAAGAAAAGTATTCCCTTGAAGATCTCCACAGCCCTAATGTGTTCAGCTACTGTTTACATGTTTTTTTTTAGTTTTCTCATGCCTGAATAGAGCTTTGACGCACAACCTTCCAAGGGTCTTATTTTCCTAGCTGCACATTTTTTAAAAAGATCAGAAAATAAAGATTTAGTAAAAATCCTCAATTCTAATTTTTCTTGAAAATCAAAGAGATATCTTCCTATCAGACAGCAAACAGTGAGTTGTACATTTCTTTGAGCAATATATTTTATATAATTTGATATCACAGTGAAAAATGATTGCTAAAACCATTGGTTATCAGTTTCCAGAAAAGTAAGGCAATTAAAAAGTGAGATTAGGATTAAACAGAGTTCCATCAGAATCTTAGTTTTCATCATGGCTTCTATAGCATGCTTTCACAATTATCAGAATAAACTCAAACTGAGTATAATCCTAAATCTGAAAATTAGGTCCATATTTAGTGGTTCCTCTGTTTAATATTCAATAATTTATTTCTCTTCAAAAGTATTTCTGGAATTTGGTTTTAAAATAACAAACAGCAGCCTGTTCCAAAGAACAGGTACTGCCACAGAATAACCCCTTTTCGCTTCAATTTCCCTCAGTTATCACAAAATGACTGGGTGTCAACCATTCCATTTGGTACATTTGGTACATTCAACTCTTGACTCCTTAAAATGATCAAGAGTGAGTTTTATTGAAAGATCCATCTAGGTACAGTAGAAACAAATCAGTTCTGGGATTTTCCCACAAAAACTCACATAGGTAAAACTCCTTTTTTCCCTCTGGGCCAACCCACAGTTCATAGTTTGCCAATTGGGTTCAATTCTTTTATTTTGTGAAAAGAGTATCTTTGCCACTCAAACATTTCGTAACTTGACCTTGGTGGACAATGTCTTGCTGGCAACAGAAGGCTCTCTTGCATTCCAGAATTTCCCTTCCCTCTTAGGAATTTGCCCACCCACCCACTCACCCCTGTTGTTTGCCAACTGTGAGTGACAGCAGGTGCAACTGTGGAGGTGAGTCAAGTTTGATCCTGGATTGTTTAGATGATTCCAGATGAAGCATATGGTCTTGAATATATCAAGATAGCAGCTGGATTTAAATATCTAATGCCAGTCTACTTGCATATCAGTATGGAACTTGTTTTCACCTTAATATACCTAGGATTGCAACACTGAGTGGAATCTGTGGGTATCTGCTCAGATATAAGAAGTAAGCTTAAACATGTACATTTGTTTTTCATAAACAAGACAGAAAAAAGAGACTGAAAAAAGGATAAAGGAAGAAAAAAAAACCTTGCAATATTCATCCATCTCTAAGGACGTTGTTACTTTCCTGTCCAGTTGTGAGAAACCAAAACTGGAAGCAGAGCCAAGACATGTAGTTGCAAAGTACAACAATCTATTTACTTTTGATTGCAGGTGGTGGCTGGGGAGGTGGAGGTGGGGACAGAGAAGTTATACTGAAGTCAGCAATATTTCAGCCTTCTTGTCCTTTTCTCTTTGCATTTTATCACTCATATGTCCCAAAAGGTCATATGTCATAATAATGCAGTTTTTGAGTTTTTCTGAAGAAACTATCATGTTCCTATGGAAGTTGTTGCTTGGGTGACATGCATAATGGGTAACACTTGTAGATTTTCAAATCATGCATTTTTTCTGACAAAAAAAAGAATGGACAGAGTGTTTGGCTATGTGTGCATAGATCTCTGTCTCTATCAATATACAAACACACACACACACACACACACACACACACACATATTTGTCAAGTATTTATCTTACATCCATTACTCAGGATACACTATCAGTTTAATCAAATTGATTTGAATATCTCAGATCAGAAAATTGATTTAGTTCTAAAAAAAGAATTGTAAACATTTGCAAGAGGCATTGAATTGGCAGATCAAATAGGAAGCAACTGATCTAATTCAAAAACTTGATAGAAATCAGCAATGTGATTCAGAAACTAGACTTAATTTGGAGATATGATGAAACTGTTTCTCCAAAGCAATTATTCCTACAGCTTTAATACATGCAACAATCATATATATTCACACGGACTCTGAATCTTGACATATACTATTTGTTATTTTCTTTGTGCAACTGATACTTTTTTTTAAAAAATCACTATTTCCATATTGTAATAACTATATTCATCAGCTATTTGATTGATCTAATTGTGGAATGGAAAAGAGGCTCTTAATCATACTTAAGTGGGGAAAAAGAATATAATGAAAGTCTAATCGTACAATGTTAGCATGAAGTCCAATGTTTTCATATCAAAGCTACTGTCAAACTTGCATTTAATTTCAAACCCTATATCTTATCTTGATTGTATAATTTTCAAAGTCCCATATTACTTTGAAATCAAATAAGATCCTGCTGGACAATTGGAATAATGAATATTCTGTAGTGATGAATGAGAAATTGATTGCCATATTTATATAGAAAGTTAAAGACATGAACACGTTCCAGTTTCATCAGAATTATGTGCTTATTAACAATATTCTGATGCTGCTGTCTAGCAGTTATCGGCTGCAGCAACAATACTGATAACATCTTTAGTTTGTGAAGTCATCTTCCACTCCAAAAAAACATGACTTCAAATTAAAAAAAAATATTCTAACCTACTCATTCCCTGGTTACAGGATAGTACATTTCCTTTTTCTGGAGAATTTGGTAAGGGATATTAAAATGTAGCAATTAGTTTGTTTTTAGGGTCTCCCCACCATTTTGAAGTTTCAAAACATCAATGCACTGTATGTATATACGATAATAGGGACCCTTGTTAGCTCCCCTGGAAGGTCACTTTAAGCCAAAAACTAAAGCAAATGAAAACATTTTTACATATAATGATCAAGTAAATGATGTAATATATTGGCTAGTCCTTAAAGATCAATTGATTGCTTCAGCATTTATCATTTTGCTTTTCCTTTCTGCATACTGTCTAGCCTTCTGATGGGAACTTCAGCTGCCATGTTTATAATCAGATCAAGGAAGCACTCAAATAGACTGGAAATCTTTGCAGCTGTTTCATGTCACAGTTAACATATAAAGGCACCCTGGGAATGAAAGACAATCAGAAAACACTTCAAGGCAGAAAATAAAAACAAAAATATATCTGCAAAAGCATCTGCTGGTCATGGATAATCAATTTGATTGGGCTCAAAGCACCTGAGTGATAAACAACAACAAGAAGACTTATCTCAATAGTAAGTTATTCCAACTGGGTCTGGTACAGTAATGCTGGAGAATAATTTGACTACTATACTGTAACTTCATAAATCATTCTGCCTCTAATTATAGAGGGATGCATAAGGTAGCATGCATTATACTTTTGAAATAAGTGAAAGATTTTGTTTCCTGACATTAATATCAAGTTCTCATTTTGCCGATCTGTTTTTGTCTTGGCATACTACATTCTTATGTCTTAACCTGCACAAAGAAAAAAAAATCAACTTGACATTAGGAGCTTGCTGCGCAATCAGCATTNTAAAAAGAAAGGCAAGGAATGAGATTTAATTTAGATAGCTCTGAGCGGGGAGGGAGAGAGATGCTGCATATTTTATTTGATAGTAAAATTTCTGCACTATGAATTAACAAATGCACAGATTTCCAAAGATGACAGGAGCAAAATAAATTCAGAGGATACAAGAGATACAGAGTCTAAATACAGCTTATATCTGGATCGTACTTTCTGATCAAAAATAAATCAATTAGGTACTCTATGACCTGAAAATGTAAAATGATTTTTGTCTATGTCCCACTGATATTTTATCAAGCATGTGTGAAACTAGTGTTTGAAGTCTGAGTTAAAATAATTATTAATTCCCAATTGAAAAGCCCTATTTTTTCAGTTCTTATTAAAACAAGTGGAATAATATATACTAGCCCATAACTTTCTTGCCCTTTTGAGTACAAGATCTAACTTAAATCTATTAGCACATTTACCATCAGCAAAATAATTTTTACATAATTTCAATATTTAACTATGTTTTTATATTTTTCAACTTACATTTTACGTCCAGTCAGCAGACCTGAATATTCATGTGAATTGAAATGATGCAAATGTGTGTGTGTGTATGCGTTTGTGTGTGTTGTGTGTGTGTTTAGTGGGATACCCATCTGAATCCTCATTAGGGGTATGTCTGTGGGTCTGTGTCTCTATGCATATATATATGTGTATACACAGTATGTATGAATGTATATATGTGTGTGTATAGTATATATATATATATATATTCGTAGATTTTCACGGGTACAGGTATGCAGGTCTTGGCGTATTTGGGTCTTTTCCCATGTAAGATTGAGAGTATCTTGGCGACGTTTTGACGAGGTCCCACTCGTCATCTTCAGGCTGGGGTCTTCGGCTTCATGCCTGTGCGAGCAAAGTGTGATTGGAGCTGCCGTCTCTCTATAAATACTGGTGGGGGTGAGTGGAGTGCTGGCTTAGTTGCTGTAGGTAGATTGGTTGGCTGTGTGGGAGCCATTGTTTGTGGATTGTTTGGCTGTTTCGTAACATTCTGAGTAGTTGAGGTGCTGGCTGTGTGACCATTAGTCTTTTGTGTTATAATGACCTGGGTAATGGGTTGTGTGATTACATCCTGAGATCTAGTGTAGTGATTTAGAGTACCTAATTGATGAGATCAAAGAGTCACGCGCATATCCTGGTCAATCTATAAGAGGAACTCTCCCACTGACCGGCATTGTAAGCCCTGATGATGTCGAGGACTAAACCGGTCATAATTCGAGGACTAAACCAGTCGTACGTCAAGGACTACCCAACCAGTCATAAGTAGAGGACTTTCCCTGCCCGGAAGCGCCGCACATGCGTGGTTCTGCCCCCTGCGCCGGCCGAGGCATAGCTGGCAAGCGGCAGAGACACAGCAGGCTGACCACCAGCTGGCCCAGCCTAAGGAAGGTAAGGCACCCACCGGAAAAGGGGGAAAAATGGCGGACAGCCTTGCTTGGCGACCCCCGTGAAATGGTCGATCGACCCCAAATGGGGTCACGACCCATAGGTTGAGAACCACTGCTTTAGAGCAAGGTCGGAGCAAAGAAGGAGAGCAGAATGCAGATGCAGAAGAAGACAGGGCAATGAGCAGCTTGCATGAAAGAAAATGAAATTATTCAAATTTGCAAAATTCTTGAAAAAGGTTCAGATGAGAAGAGTATTTGATGTAACATTAATGATGCTAACTACTATTATCTTTCTTTTTCTTACGAACCTGAATTGATTCTAGCTTTTCCATCTCTATTCCTTTGCTTCCAAATGTGTCTGTTCTTCTTACAAACACAGAAAAATACTGGCATTGACAGTGAAAGAGATAATTTATGGGTAAAATATATGCAATTTACTTGGAAATTACCACAATTAATGAAACCATTAAAAACTCCATAGGAAAAAATTAAAATTTCTACTAAACTGTCTGTTACACCTCCTTTTTAAATAATCCCAGTAAAACTAATCAACAGGACTAAATTTTGCTGATATAAATGACTGATGTCTTTCTCACAAAGATAATTAATGACTGTTTTGCACGTATGTGTTTATGTGTATGTGGATACATATTCCTTATGCCACCTTGCTAAAGAAGTATTCTGATAGAAACAGATTGTTATTTTTTATAAGCTATGGTTATTTTATTTGGATGGTATTTTTTCTGACAAAACTACCTGTGGAAGAATATTAGCTTTTTGAAAACTTTGTAAATTCAGGAACAGTTTTTTCTATCTCTTATCTTATTAATTATGTGATAACATTTTATGTTGTGATGGGTGAGGCAGAAAAAGAGAGAGGAGCTTGATAAGCATAAAATCAGAGATGTATTGAAATACATCAAGGAATAATATAGTCCCACAATCGACCTTACACTGAGGAAACTCATCAGTAGAACCGAAGCATATTGATAAATGTTTCTGTACAGCAACTGGCAACTTGGGAATGAAGAGGTGGAAAGCCAGTTTGCAAATACTGAAGATTATTGGATAATTTACAGCAATTCAGAAAAGTTATCTGATTCCCTATTAGTGGTCTCGCCTTTGATCTCTGAACTGGGTGATAGAAACCTTGAGCCACAAACATTCACTTGATGACATTAGGCTACCAATGTGATAGAATGTGCAATTGCAGCAGCAGAGGGAGTATTTTGCCCACTCAGAGCCTTCTCAAAAAGAGGTCCAGGAATAAGAGATTGTGCAGTATTCCTTGTAATGGGGAAGAAGGGAAGAAGTTCAAGATAACATATCCTAGACTCTCTCAGGATATATCTAACAGGTTAGAAAGTTATAGCTTTAGACAATTATGTCCATTAGGTGTAAACAAATAAAGCAGCAGCCCACAATCCTTTGGGTACCAGGGACCCAAAAATTGAAGGAAAAAAATCCACAATCCGAGGTGTGTGTGGTTTCATATGCTACCTAGATCTTCTGCATGCTCAGGTGAAACTTCACTCACTTACATGGCCCAGTTCCTAATGCGCCCCAGACCAGTAGCAGTCTGTGGCCCGGGCATTGGGGACCCCAGAAATAATGGATTGAACTTGATTGGATATCACTGTCTCAACTCATAGGCTGATTGAAATGAGTTAAAAACAGATAGAGTTCTATGTCTATTTCCTTAAAGTTTTGGAATTATCACAGTATATAAATCTATAAGTATTTGAATTAATATATTACTATATCATCAGTAAAATATTTTCCTACATTTACTGTAGCTATTCAACCTCTTCTCTATAATGATTCAGTTGTAGATTTTTTGTTGTATATACAAGTTTATGCATATGGCTCCTGGAATGCAGAAAATTGGTGCCACAGGTTTGCAATTGCTCCTACCAAAATCATGCCATTCCATTTCATTTGGTAGCCTTTGAAAGTTAAAAAAAACCACCCTTAACTGATGCTCTGTAATTAGTTTAAAAAAAACAGCAAAAAACATATAGAGTACTCTTGTTCAATGTACTGTATATGCCAAATGGTCTTTCGGACTCATCACAGACAGCTCATCATTTAACCATATACTGAATGAGTAGGATGCTTGTCTGTCTTAGATTTTTAATCAGCCTTTATTTTATCTCACAGAAATCTTAGAGTTATGAGGGAGATAACATGCTTTTCTACCTGAGGTTTATCCACTATAGTTACCTCTCATTGGGTCATAGTATAATCTTATACTTACCAGCCTCGATGAATGAGTGGCTGGAGAATTATGGCGGTGGCAATAAAATCCTTCTGAATGGCATTGTGATGGGGAAAGCTGATGTAATATTTACACTGCTTTAGCCTTTTTTAATCTTTAAAACCTGGACAAATAATAGCATTTCTTATGTTATTTTTCCTGCTCAGGACACCCTGAATCCAGGCACTCTCATTCTAATTTTTCATGATATTAACAATAATCCTTTCTAAGAAGATTTTTCATATGTAAGAAATAAGACATCCAGTGAAGTAGGTTCAGTGAAGAGATAGTGAGTTATTACTGAGATTCATAGCTGAATGAGGAGCTGAACTAACCAAGCATAAAACATGGCATTTCTAACTAGCTTGGTTGAATGGAAGATTAGTTGCCAAAAAAACCCCTTATTTGAAAAGGAAAAAAAAACCCCTTCTCCACCAAAAGAGTGGACATAATTTAAGATATTGGATTAGGAGCAGAATGTTCCAGATCATCAGCTATGGAATCTCCTTGGGTGACTTTGTACTATTTACGCCTACTTATCCCAGCCTACCTTGCCAGGTTTGTTTTCATGGAGGAGCATATGCTGCCACCTTGAGGTCTTAAAGGAACAACAAGAAACACAGTAAGTATAATTTAAAACTTAAAGAAAGAACCATATAACCATAAGGATAAACAAGAGCCTCAAGGTCTCATTTTACACAACAATGATATCACGTAATCTTTGATATGAAGCATTATGAAAGCAGATATAGGAAATGTTATTTATTTATTTATTTATTTATTTTATTTATATTTAAATTTATATGCCGCCCTTCTCCCCATGGGACTCAGGGCGGCTCACAGCATATTAAAACATTGTACAAAAAATTTTTCCCCTGCTAAAAACCAATTAAAATCCAAATATTGGTAGCTGTGGCTCTTTAAAATTGTTTAAAAATTGTCCCTATTTAAAACTCACCTTAGGTCAGGCCCGCTTGTTGA
>NW_015392036.1:19235-20786 GCF_001527695.2 Protobothrops mucrosquamatus | reverse complement strand
CGTTTTTATGTCTTCTTTAAAACTTTTTTTTTTTTTTAAACAAAGGGAAGTACCCGATCTTCTTGCTCAGCCTGCAGCTCTCTGACCCTGTCCAGGAGGCCGGCCTTGGCTCGCTCCACGTTGGGGACCAAGCCAGTGACCTTGATGATATCGGACTGCTGCTCTGGCTGCGGTACGGAGATAGTCACCTGCAGGGTGGGAAACCATCATGTTAAAAAAAAAAACACGAAAAGAGGACAGCTGTTCTGATCCATTTCATGGGAAATGCTGCGGTCAAATTGGCCTGCTAGAGTGCCGACGTCTCCCTTGGGCGGCTCCCAGATTCCTCCTTAGATGTCAGCTCAGGGGAGGCTGAGTGTCAGAACCCATTATTTTAAAGGGCCTTTTTCCTTTCTTCCTCCTTTCTAAACCCGAATTGCATTCTCTTCTCTCCCTGGGTTCTGCCATACTCCTGGAGGGGAAGGGGGGGGAAGTGCTTGAGGGTGATTGCCTTGTTTCCTCTATCGCAGTGATGGCGAACCTTTTAGAGACCGAGTGCCCAAAAACTGGCCCCGCCCCTGCTACACCCCCTGCCCCGCCCCTGCCCTGCCCCCCATCCCCTGCCTCGCCTGCCCGCAGGGCCACTCACCACCTCCAGGGCCCGCCGCAGATCGCCCAGGCAGCCCAGCAGCACTATGGCAGTCACGCCCTCTGCCCGCGCCCTGCAGCATCAGCTGTGCACAATGGGGCGTGAGGGCAGAGTCTTGTCTACGCTGCCTGGCTGCCATGTCCTTGGCCGCGCTGCTCCGCGTGGGCCACGCTCAGGGGCGATTCTCCTCCAGGGGGGCTGCTGGAGAGGAGGGGGTCACGGGGGGAGGCGAGGCTGGGACAATGGCACGTGTGCCCACAGAGAGGGCTCCGAGTGCCGCCTCTGGCACCCGTGCCATAGGTTCGCCACCATTGGATTAGACTGCTGCGAGATGGGAGGCGTATAAATTTAATAAATAAATAAAATTTAAATAAATCGAACGATTCTGGGAATCATCTCTTAGCAACGATTTTACCTTCAAGCGTTCCTTTTGTTTCTCCCTTGATCTCTTAAAAAAAAAGGCCTGACACGTTTGAGATTGTCTCTAAGCCTGCTTATGTCACTGTGGATGATTCACACGTCAGTTGCGACGTGCGTCAGGGGACCAAACTCTACTGCGCCAATAGCTTAAGCGCTGCGCGTGAATCGGCTTTGCTTCAGAAGTCTGTCGCAAAGCGAGCAGTTCTGCAAGCAGAAAGGACCTCAGAACAGTCCGTGAAACTCACCCAACCGTTGAAAATCTGCCAAAACCCACATTTAGATTAAGAGCAGAGGTTCTCACAAGTAGGATGGTGTCCCCCTACCTCGTATTCTTCCATCATCTTGCGAATGCCAGCTCCCTTCTGCCGAATGATGTAGCGGTGCAGATCAAAGGGAACGTCAACATCCATGGTGATGGGTACCAGAGCCTAGAAAGAGAGGAACAGAGCAGATTCAAAAGCTTAACGGCAGAGCAGTTCGTACTTCTGTGTCTTGGTAATACA
>NW_015392036.1:14381-15900 GCF_001527695.2 Protobothrops mucrosquamatus | reverse complement strand
GGGGGGGTCTACTGGGTGGGCGTGGATGGAGTGGGTGTGGCCTACTGGGTGGGCGTGGCCAGTTCTACATCATTCGCGTCAAGGGTGCCTGTGGGGGCCTGGGCAGGAGTGGGACAGATCTGAGGGTCTCTGGCAGAAGGGGGTGGGACCAGGGCAGAGCCCATCAAGCCGGATATGTGAAGTAGGCGAGGGCCATTTGCTGGCCACTTCCAGGCGGTGGTGCATTTCTTCATTCCTCATAAAGGGTGACACCTCCCAGGGGGCGGGGCCGACACGGCAGGGGCTGGTTCCTCGCTGTTTCTAGTCGGCCTTGTGGAGCTAAGACTGAATGCATTTCAGCATAGATGGCCACCACAAAATTGTACACTGGCTCCTGGCTGGCCTGGGCCAGGGCCAAGGCAGTGGGGGCCGTTCCCTCACTGTTTCCAGGATGGCTTCGCGGGCCACATGAAACCACTTCGCGGGCCACATCCGGCCCCCGGGCCTTGTGTTTGACATGTCTGCCATAGATAATAAAAGAGGAGCTTTTAAAAAAAGAGGTGCTCACTGCCCTGAGTTTCTTTCTGGATTTGGAGGGGGTAGGGTTGAAAAACTACGTCGCCCACCTCGCCATCCCACCCACCTGAATTGTCGTCTCGCTCCGGGAACTTGACGAGGACATCGTGATCCCGGGTGATTTGTTGCACCTTGTAACCTTTCGCTCCCATGACGACCCGATGGTAGCGCTGCGGGATGATGCATTCCAGGATCACCTGCGCCTCCTGCGGAAGGTGTGAAATCAAAGCACATGGACTGGTTTATTTATTTATTAGGTTTTTATCTCACTTTGTAGGTAACTCAAGGCGGTGAATGTTCATACAGGTGGTCCTCGGCTTGTAACAGTTCATTTAGTGACCATTCGAAGTTACAACGGCGCTGGATAAACAGCGACTTATTACCGTTTTCCTCACTTAAACGACCTTTGTTAGCATCCTCGTGATCACATGACCAAAATTCAGAGGCTTGGCGACTGACTCATACTTATGACCGCTGCTGTGTCCCGCAGTCACATGATCAGCTTTCGCAAACTTTGGACAAGCAAAAATCAACGGGGAAGGCAGATTCACTTAACAACCGTGGAACTAACTTATCAGCTGCAATGATTCCCTTGACAACTGTGGCAAGGTTGTAAAATGGGGCAAAACTCACTTAACAAATTGTCTCACTTAACAACGGAAATTTAGAGCTCCGTTTTGGTCATAAGTCGAGGACTATCTGTGATACTTCTTACACCTCCTATTTTCCCCACCACAACATTGTGAGATGAGTTGGGCTGGGAGAGAGAGTGAGTGGTCCAATCATCCAGGCAGCTTTCATCCCTAAGGCGGGACTAGAACTCATAGTCTGCTGGTGATTGGCCCAAAGTCACTCAGCTGGCTTTCATGCCTAAGGAGGGACTAGAACTCATAGTCTCCTGGTGATTGGCCCAAAGTCACCCAGTTGGCTTTCATGCTTAAGGAGGGACTAGAACTCATAGTCT
>NW_015392036.1:9425-11268 GCF_001527695.2 Protobothrops mucrosquamatus | reverse complement strand
GCCACAAAATGGCGGTGGTACTTGGGATCCACCACCATCGAGTCTTCAATGACATTATCCTAGAGGGGAAGTAGCGGGTGGGGAACAGAAGGAGTCACTAAGCTTTCGTGCTTCTTGGAAGTTGTTTGTCCTCCACCTTTCATAATTCAATCCCATTTGGGAAGAGAGTATTTGCCCTGGTAGAACCATTAGCGGCAGTGTCGTTATGAGGAATATTGAGGAATGAGGAATAAGGGGAGGTTTCAACTCCTATAAAAACAGTGACTGCAACGCCTGCAATCACAGCTATAGGGTAAGGTTGTGTGGAAAGGATGCAGGTCTCCCCTCTTATCCAGCATCTCACCCAGCTCCATCCAATAGCTCAGGGGTCTCCAAACTTGGTAACTTTAAGACTTGTGGACTTCAACTCCCAGAATACCTAGGAGGCGCCCTTACCCATCGATTCCTACCGGGGTCTTTTAAGCATGAATTGCAAAAATAAAACCTTCCTCATGCAGAACAGCTGTAGTTATCCCACCCCCTCCAAACTAGAGATGATCAAACTCTACAGATCTTTTTGGCGGTCCTCCATCTCTACCCACCCATCTTCTAGAAGAGAAATGTGCTGAGAGAAGATGGTGCTATGAACTCTAGGGATTTGCTCATTAAAGGAAATTCCTCAGAGGAATTCTGGGAGCCGAAGTCCATGAGTCTTAAAGGAGACCCCTGCAAAAGCTGTACGACCCATACCAAGTTACGAATGAGGCTCTCCAGTTCTTGCTGGGCCTGCCGTACGGCGTCTTCCTTGCCCACAATGGTGATAACATCCTGGTCCTTATCTTCAGGGGTGGGGAAGATGATCCGGGCTCCGGTGCGGTCCCTAACTTTGCGGATATTAGCACCTCCACGCCCAATCAGGAACTTGTGGTAGTCTGGCTTAGCGTGCAGTTCCACTGAGTGGTTGTTGATTTGCTGGAGGAAGAAAACACGAACATGCATCAGTCCTCCAAAAGACCTCAAGTAGGACAGGTGATCTTCGCCCTCTACCACCTGAAGTTATAACGGCACTGGAAAAAAAAGTGACTTGTGTCTGGTTTTCACACTTTACGACCATGGCAGCATCCCCACGGTCACGTGGTCAAAATTTGGGTGCTTGGCATGTATTTTGTCAAGTGCCGAGGAAAATGGGAAATTCAGGCAGTTCAAATGAGTACAAAGATTTATTGCAAGCTCTCTACAAGAATCTGAGCTACTAACGGTCCAGGCAAATGAGCGGGAGTTAAGAAAGGAATTCAAGTAGGGCTGGACTTAGATCTCTCGCGGGCTCGCAAGGACTTGTGACTTATGACGCCTTTGACCCCTCCCTCGGGCTCAGTCTGGTCATCTCCTACATATTTATGGCAATTGCAATGTCACATGGTCAGGTGATCGCCATTTGCCAGGCAAAATCAAAGGGGGCAATCTGGACTCATTGGACGATCACTGATTCGTGGGCTGCAGCGATCTGCTTAATAGCCATGGCAAAAGTGATTGTAATATCACTTAACCATCGCTTTATTTAGCAACGGAAATTCTGGTCCCGATTTAATTTAATTTAATTTAATTTAATTTAATTTAATTTAATTTAATTTAATTTAATTTAATTTAATTATTTAATTTAATTTAATTTAATTTAATTTAATTTAATTTAATAATTTAATTTATATACCGCCCTTCTCCCGTAGGACTCAGGGCGGTGCACAGCATATTAAAACAGATACAAACAAAATACATCAAAAAACAAAAAAAAACCCCATAAAACCAAATTAAAAGCCAAATATTGGAAGCTGTGTGTCAATTAAAATTTTCTTAAAATCATCCCTAC
>NW_015392036.1:2037-6580 GCF_001527695.2 Protobothrops mucrosquamatus | reverse complement strand
CCCCTAAAAATTTATTAAAACACCCCTCTAAAAAACATTTTCAATTTCATCAATTTAAACAATTTTTTATCGATAATCCCTGCATGCCACCTCTCGGGGTTCCACACCCCGTCATCGAGGTAGGCCCTGGAAATGTTGGTGGGCCAGGCCTGCGCGAGGGATTTGTCATCATAAGCCAAGGACTACCTGTACTCAAGATATAGATCAACTATTACTGCCAGTATGTGTTTCTGTGTGTATTGCCCCTATTGAAAATGGAATCTGTGTTCCAAAACATCACTTAGCTACTCTCAACTGTCCACTTGGCGAATCCAGAAAAAGGAACATTATTTTACCAAGAGCATAAAACTTTACTGAATAAACCACGTTGACCCAGGAGAAGCAAAACCGCCTCTGGATTTCCCGCGCCAAAGCAAGCGTAGTTCGTTCCCCCTTTTCCCTTCGGGCCACCCACAATCCAAAACGTCCACCAATCTCGCCTGTTCATTTTGTGATGGGAAACGGCCAGCCACGCCTCTCATTTCTCCTCCCTTTGAGCCCATCAGAACCTGCTCCCTGAGATTTCTGACGCTTAAGGTGGCCTTCCTAGTGGCTGTCACATCAGTTAGACGCATCTCTGAACTGGCAGCCCTGTCTTATCAGAGACGACTTATGCATCTTTCATGCCGACAGGGTGGGCCTGCGGTTGGATCCCTCCTTCATTCCCAAGGTCAATTTCTTGTTTCACAGGGCGCAGGACGTTGTGCTGCCAGATTTTTGTCCCCAGCCATCTCACGACTCGGAACGTAAACGGCACACCCCGGACGTCCGCAGAGTATTATGTCACTACGTTACGCTAACTGCCCTTTTTCGCAAATCCGAGGCCCTCTTTGTTTCAATCCAGCCCTCTTCAATGGGCCAGAAGGTGTCTGCCTCGACTAATGGCAGATGGATTAGGGCAGTGCTTTTCAACCAGTGGTACGGGTACCACCTGTGGTACATTGGCACCTGGCAGGTAGTACGCGACCATCCTGGAAATGTGGTAGTGGGGGAGGTGAATGAGCTGAACCGGTGGCAGCACCGCACAAGCCTGAGCGAGAGATGGCTGGAACTGCAGGGCTGTCAGGGCTCAGCGGAAGCGCCAGGATCAATGCCGCTTTCCAGCTGATCGGCTCTTCTTTGGGGCTGTCAGGGCTCAGTGTAAGCACCAGGATCAGCGCCAGGCTCCAGCTGGAAAGCGGCACTGATCCTGGCGCTTCTGCTGAGCCCAGAAGAAGCGCCGATCAGCTGGAATGTTGCAGCATCTCCAGGGTCTTGTGATTTACATTCAGATGCTTGGCAACTGATTCATATTTATGACGGTCACAGTGTCCCAGGGTCATGTGATGTGACCAAAACCTGCTGCAACCACCCAGCAGACGGGGGGAATAAAAACCAAACACCCCCCACCCCACCCCTGCTGCCAATCCTCAACAGAAATGCTCACAACAATGAAAACCTCGGACAGGAGGAAGAGTGCCGCTGGGTGGGCAGGCAGGTGTCTCGCTCAGTTGTGCCTTGGGGGGGCACATTTTTCAGTGCCATTGTAACTTTGAACAGTCACTAAGCGAACTGTTGTAAGTCGAGGACTATCTGTACTTTTATCACTTTTTTCCTTTTTTTTTTTTGGGTCATTAAGTTTTTGACACTTTGCTAGGCGATTGGTGGTACTCGGATGTTGCCATATCCTAAAAGTGGTACAATGGGTGAAAAGGTTGAAAAGCCCTGGATTAGGGCATGTATAGCGGAGGCGTACCAGACACACTCCTTGCCCGTTCCTAGTCGGATCACAGCGCACTCAACTCGCGGTGTGGCGACCTCAGCGGCGTGGGCGAAGCGTCGATCGAGGAAATTTGTGGGGCAGCGACGTGGTCATCGCCTTCACCTTTTGTGAGGCATTATAAACTAGACTGATTTGCTTCGGCAGATGCCTCTGTTTGATAGGAGAGTTCTCCAGAGAGTAGCACCAGATAGTGGACATCTGCTCGGTGTGTCCTTGAGATTCCTTGAGATGCCAACGGATGCTTGAATACCATTCTCCCCCCCCCCCGCATTCCATCCACCCCTTTCCTGTTATTGTCAAGCTGCCAGCAAAAGAAAAAGGTGAAAGTGCGAGTCAGTCTTGACAGCTATCTATTCCTAAGCTCGAACAGAATTAAATTTTGTATATGTAAGCGATCTGTGCTCCAATTCCATCTTCTGGAAAAACACAAGGCAATGTTTAAGTAGAAAAAAAAATGAGGTCCACGTAGAAAGAAGACCTAAAATCTTTGGAAACCAAAACACTTCAGCAAAGGCGTAGATTTAAGGTTGAGCCACTCAAAAACACAAAATGCAACCAGTGAAAACCCACTTATTATCCAGTGAACTCCAGATTGGAAACTGGTTCCTTAGGTCACTTTGTAGCATTTTGCATTTCTGTTTAGCTCTTTGGATTTCTTGCAGTCGGCCATAAATAAATCTATGCCTTTCCTGAAGGCATCTCTTTTATTAGCACTAATTCCTGCTTTCTTACTAGATTCAGCTTAGCGTCTGTGGATATTCCTAAAAATCTGAGTGAGTCCTAAATTGGGCTGTCCCCCTCAGCCCTTCCACAACTTAACTGGCAAGACATTAAAACTCGGAAAGCGTTGAAACTGAAATGAGATTAAAATTTCAGTTTTCTCTCAGGCCGGTCCCACAACTGCACTCAAAATAAATTAAAAAAAATATTATTGATGTAATGTCAAATAACAGCCCTACTACCCTATAACAAAGCAGAAAGAAAATAAATGCAAGTTTTTGACACTTTGGAATGCCTCTTAAATGTGATTATTATAAGAGGAAAAAATACAAATATTAATTGAAACCTGAAGTTGAGTGTGGCAATGAAAGAGTTAAGGGCATGAGAGCTAAGGAGAAAAACTCTATGGTAGGGAAGGGCAGCTATGGCAACTTTACAGACCTGTGGACTTCAACTCCCAGAATTCCTGAGCCAGTCACGCCAGCCATGCTGGCTGAAGAATTCTGGGAGTTAAAATCCACAGATCGTAAAGTTGCAGTAGTGGCCCACCCCTACTCCATGGTGTCTCTCCTTTCCTTGATACCCTAAATACCTGATTATTTTGCTTAATGGTTAATTGGTTAATGGTAATAATAATAATAATAATAATAATAATAATAATAATAATAATAATAATAATAATAATAATAATAATAATAATAATAATAATAATAATAATAATAATAATAATAATAATAATAATAATAATAATGGAAGGGACCTTGGAGGTCGAGTCCAACCCCCTGCTCAGGCAGGAAACCCTACACAATTTCGGACAAATGGCTGTCCAGTCTCTTCTTAAAAACCTCCAGTGTTGGAGCGTTCACCGCTTCTGGAGGCAGGTTGTTCCACTGGTTAATTGTTCTAACTGTCAGGAAGTTTCTCCTTAGTTCTAGGTTGCTTCTCTCCTTGATCAGTTTCCACCTGTTGCTTCTTGTCCTGCCTTCAGGCGCTTTGGAGAATAGCTTGACTCCCTCTTCTTTGGGGCAGCCCCTGAGATATTGGAACACGGCTATCATGTCCCCCCTCGTCCTTCTCTTCATTCCCTCCATGTAGAAGCGGTTCCATTGAGGACCACACGCTGAGTACGGCCGGTCAGCCAGCTACGAATCCATCTGGTGGTGATGCTGTCTAACTCACATTTTTATTTTATTTTATCGAGTAGTAGGTTGTGATCTACTTTATCAAATGCCTTACTGAAGTCCAAGTAAATTATATCCACAGCATTCCTCTGATCCACTAATTTTGTCCACACCCTTACTGTTCTGGCCCTTTAGGGCTGTTTTTTGTTCAAGAAACTTAACGGTTCTGCAAACCATAGAATTGTGGACGGATGTTTACCAACCACCTACCTTTTCCTCGGCAAGATGCAGCAACTGGCGCTTCGCTCTTTCCACCTCTTCGCCGGGCCCTCGGATGGTGACTTTCTCGCTGCCCGAGCCTTCCGAAGGGAAATGGATGTGCACCCCGCCACATTCCTCCATGATCGAGCGCACCAGCCGCCCCTTGGCCCCAATCAGCGAATTGTGCAGTTTGGCTGGGATGGAGATCTCCACTTCCTTGATGTTAGCCTGAGGGCGAGAAGAGAAAAGCTACAAAATCCAAGTTCAAAATGAAAGATAATCTGGCCGGTGCGCCAATTCATCATGTTTGATTCCTCTTATAAGAGAATATTTGTAGCTCAGGGTGGAACTGTGAGGTCCTGGGTGCTCTCTGAGCTTGGAGGTGACGTTTCACTACCAAGCTAGGTAACGTCATCAGTGTTCTGACAATGTGACCCTAGTTTTATTTTATTTTATTTATTTATTTATATTTGGATTTATATCCCGCCCTTCTCCCGTAGGACTCAGGGCGGCTGACAATCTATTTAAAATACATACAAAACAATACAAATTTAAAATTAATTAAAAGGAATATTTAAATATTTGTCGAATTTAAAATATAATTAAAACCCCCCTAAAAATTACCCTAGGCCAGTCCTGC
>NW_015392036.1:0-1088 GCF_001527695.2 Protobothrops mucrosquamatus | reverse complement strand
TGCGTACCCTCTCCGAGGGGGCCAAAGTTTCGCCCCCTATAGTCAGCGATGGACTCAGCTGACTATGCCGAGACGCCGGTAACCACAGCCACTCGGTCTTGGACGGGTTGAGCCTGAGTCTGTTCCTCCCCATCCAGACCCTCACGGCCTCCAGACACCGGGTCATCACGTCAAGGGCATCGTTGGGGTCGCCCGGGGTAATGAAACACCTGCAAGAAAACCACCAAGCTCAGAGAGCATCAACGACCCCCACCAATTTATCTTCCTCATTCCAACAGGCGATACCCTTCGGTGAGAGACTCAAAAGTAAATGTAACAAATATGTGCTAGGAAAAATAAAATAAAACGTTTATGGATCTAAAAATTTCCAAACAGAAAAAAAAGGTGGAAGGATCCAAATACTTTTATTTAAACGAAGGTTGCAAGCATAGAACAGAGTTGAGGTGGTGCAATCCCATTTCCCCAAAAATAAGGGAATCGCTTAATACAATTTATTACCAGCATAAATGCATGTCACACTGGACAACTGGTAGGGATATGTCCTCGACTTACAATTGTTCATTTAGCGACCGTTCGAAGTTATGGTGGCACTGAAAAAATGGCTGGTCTTCTCACTTACTACTGTCGTACATTCCCCAAGGTCACATGATCAAAACTTTTGGGTGTGCTTGTCAACCGGTTATGTATTTGCACTGGATGCAACATCCCTGGGTCATGTGATTGCCATTTGTGACCTTCCCAGATAGCTTCTGACGTGCAAAGTCACTGAAAGATCACTCCACAGCTGCAAGTGATTCGCTTAACCGCCATGGCAAAATAGGCCATAACGTCAGCTGTTACTCACTTAATGACCGTCTTGTTTAGCAACGAAAATTGTCATCCCAACTGCGGTTATAAGTCGAGGACTACTTGCAACTCACCATTCTGGTGCTGCCTAGATAATTTTTCAATTTTGAGTACAACGCTTTGGGAACGGCTGAAGAAATCCAAGGAAATACATGTATTTATTTCAGGTGGGTTTTACGTCTAGGAAGCCCACATATTTATATCCAGAATTCTTAAGGACAGGCAAAGCAAGAAAACTCACA
>NW_015392035.1:17390-30989 GCF_001527695.2 Protobothrops mucrosquamatus | reverse complement strand
GTGATTCATAAATCACGTTTTTCCCAGGACCGTCATATCTTTGAACAGTCACAGAACGAACGATTGTTAAGTCAAGGCAGGCCTGTACACTTTTTCAGGGTCTACTGCCTCTTCCAACGGTTGCTAAGTGATCCGTCGTAAGTCGAGGACCACCTGTGATACACACATAATTGGCAGCCAAGCTGAAATCAAGAGAAAGTATCCTGAACGTTAGATCCGGTGGTGAATTGTGATCAAGGGAATTGGGATTAATTAAAACTCGGACATTGTAAATACTAAACGTTCAATTAAAATATTAAGGGGAATCTAAAAACTGGGAAAAACTAACCGGGACATTGATTTGTCTAAAAAGATTGAACGTTAAAACAACTAGGATAGGTGTAAACAAAAATTATCGATAAATGCAAGACAGTTATTTTTTATTTAATCGATATAGTAAGAATTGTATTAATTTAAACTGCAGCCAAGAAATCAAAAGACGCTTGCTCCTGAGGAGGAAAGCTATGGCAAATCTAGACAGCATACGAAAAAGCAGAGACGTCGCCCTGCCAACAAAAGTGCGTATAGTCAAGGCCATGGTTTTCCCAGTTGCAATGTGTGGTTGTGAAAGTTGGACCATAAGAAAGGCTGAGCGCCAAAGAATGGAGGCCTTTGGACTCTGGTGCTGGAGAAGACTCCTGCGAGTCCCCTGGACTGCAAGGCGATCCAACCGGTCAGTCCTAGAGGAGATCAACCCTGACTGCTCTTTAGAAGGCCAGATCCTGACATTGAAACTCAAGTACTTTGGCCACCTATTGAGAAGGAAGGACTCCCTGGAGAAGGGCCTAATGCTGGGAAAGATGGAGGGCAAGAGAAGAAGGGGACGACAGAGAAGGAGGTGGCTGGATGGAGTCACTGAAGCAGGAGGCGTGAGCTTCAATGGACTCCAGAAGATGGTAGAGGACCAGAAGGCCTGGAGGAACGTTGTCCATGGGGTTGCGATGGGTCGGACACGACTTCGCAACTAACAACCACAACAAAATGTAAGACAGTAAATACCAAGGGGAAAAGAGAGGAAACATTTAATGTAATCGTTTGAGATCTTTCCTAAAGATATTTGTATGTTATTGAATTATGGACTAACTCAGCCGCCACGTTGCTTTTCAAATATTTAAATGTAAAATTAGAAAAATCAATAAAAAAAATTCAAAATGAAAAAAAAAGAGAAAGCATTTCAGATGTTCTGGGCAGATGTGCCCAGCTTTAGATCAGAAGTAGAAATGGGAGGTGGGTGGATGTCTGCCACCCCCCCCTTCCAAATCCCCTCAGCACCTTGGACCTGAACTCGGCACGTCCATCTTTCAGTGCCCCCCCCCTCCTTCTGAGCCTTACCTGGAGACATGGAAGGTGGGTTGTAAGGCCTGGTGGGGAACGCCAGCTGAGTGCCCGGAATGTAGGTGATCCTCTCCATCGGGGGCGTACTCGGCCCTCCGGGGTGGGGCACCAAGATGGTGGGCGCCATGCTGTTCAGGTCGATGATTCCTTGTCGAAAGAGGAACGGAGAAATGCCAACACGGATGAGACCGAAACAAAACAAGACACATCGACCTACAACCGGCCTACGAACCCCTCAGAATCCAAATCAACCGCACAGCCGACCGGAGACAGCAACGGCCGTCAGCTGTCCCGCGCAATCCCCCACTTTCCAGATCATTTTCCAATGACCCTGTCTGTGTAGATTCTCAGTCGTCCAGGTCAGGGTTGTCCCAAAGATGCTTTTTTAGGAGGCAACTGGACTTCCTTTGTTTTTCTTTGAAGACGTTTCGCTTCCCATCCCAGAAGCTTCTTCAGCTCTGACTGGGATGGTGGGGAATGGAAGGATTTATACTCCTTGCAGAAAGCCGGTCATTTGCCTTCTTTTAGAGCAGCGGTTCCCAACCTTTTCTATACCCCGCGCCCCTAGAACGCTTCTGATATATTCTCACAGCCCTCGAATCCCTGCAAAAGTTCGAAATAACGACAACGAATTATGCACGTACACTATAATTCTGAAACTTCTAAGCCCAGGTTTTCGCACCCCCTGGAATATCGTCCCATACCCCTAGGGGGTGCGAGCACCCCCGGTTGGGAACCCCTGTTTTAGAGCAGGGCTTTTCAACCTTTACACCCATTGTACCACTTTTAGGATATGGCAACATCCGAGTACCACCAGTCGCCTAGCAAGGTGCCAAAAATTTGATGACCCCAAAAAAAGAGGAAAAAAGTGATAAAGTACTGGTAGTCCTCGACTTACAACAGTTCGCTTAGTGACTGTTCGAAGTTATAACAGCACTGAAAAAAGTGCTCCCCAAGCCACAGCCGAGCAAGACACCTGCCTGCTCGCTCAGCGGCGCTCTTCCTCCTGTCCGAGGTTTCCATTGTTGTGAGCATTTCTGTTGAGGATTGGTGGGGTGGGGGGGTGTTTAGTTTTTATTCCCCCCATTTGCTGGGTGGTTGCAGCAGGTTTTGGTCCCTTCACATGACCCTGGGACACTGTGACCGTCATAAATATGAATTGGTTGCCAAGCATCTGAATGTCAATCACAAGACCCTGGAGATGCTGCAACATTCCAGCTGATCGGCGCTTCTTCTGGGCTCAGCAGAAGCACCAGGATCAGCACCGAGCTCCAGCTGGATCCTGGCACTGATCCTGGCGCTTCCACTGAGCCCTGACAGTCCCGAAGAAGCGCCGATCAGCTGAAAAGCGGCACTGATCCTGGCGCTTCCGCCGAGCCCTGATAGCCCTGCAGCTCCAGCCATCTCTCGCTCAGGCTTGTGCGGTGCTGCCACCGGTTCAGCTCATTCCCCTCCCCCGCTACCACCTTTCTAGGATGGTCGCGTACCACCTGCCAGGTGCCAATCTCCCACAGGTGGTACCCCTACCACTGGTTGAAAAGCCCTGTTTTAGAGAGTTGTTGAGGCCACTTGGAGGTTTACCTGTGTCCTCAGGATCACCTGAGCGGTGCAAATGGGTCTGGAGCCTTCTTGGAGCCTGCCTGAAGACCCCCACTGGATCCCCTTCCAGGTGTTTTGAGGCAGAACCCCTAAGGCAGGGGTCCCCAACTCCCGGTCCGTGGACCAGTACCGGGCCGTGGCATGCCAGCAACCGGTCCACACAAACAAGCAAAGCCCCATTTGTGGGATGCAGGCAGCACACCAAACCACGCATCCTCCGGTCCGCGGAAAAAGCTCGCTCCACGGAACCGGTCCCTGATGGAGCCCAAAAGGTTGGGGACTTCTGAACAAGGGGATTCTACGAACAGAGTTCTAGATTAACCTGGTTTGAGCCAAGGAACCCTACCTCGGGCACCTGCGTAAGGAAGAGCCAAGGTCTGCTCCCGTGGGGACAGGCCTCGCGCAATGTCCGGCCGCAAGTTGACCTGCATCTGCTGGGAGGTGATGTAGTCGTTGAGGATGGTCTGCCGCGTGTTCTCCATGGCGTAAAGCTGGTATTGGCTGGGGTAGCCGGGGGTGGGCGAGAGCTGCCGCTGGAACATGTAGGCGGTCGCTGGGGGTCGGAAGAGAAAAAGGCATTGGAGGGGGTCAAGGAGGACGAAACAGGCAAGATATACTCAGTCAATCAGAGCAGAGCTGGAAGGGACCCTGGAGGTCTTCTAGTCCAACCCCCTGCTCAAGCATTCCAGTCTCTTC
This sequence comes from Protobothrops mucrosquamatus, assembly GCF_001527695.2. Taxonomy (NCBI): domain Eukaryota; kingdom Metazoa; phylum Chordata; class Lepidosauria; order Squamata; family Viperidae; genus Protobothrops; species Protobothrops mucrosquamatus. The sequence goes on along the minus strand of NW_015392035.1, from coordinate 27,320 downwards.
TTAAAAACTTCCAGTGTTGAAGCATTCACAACTTCTGGTGGCAAGCTGTTCCACTGGTTAATTGTTCTCACTGTTAGGAAGTTTCTCCTTAATTCCAGGTTGGAGAATAGGTTGATCCCCCCTCTCCTAGTTTAATGTCTGGTTCAGTGGTGGCGAACGTATGGCACGGGTGCCAGAGGCAGCACTCAAGAGCTCTCTCTGTGGGCACGCGCGTCGCCCCAGCCCCGCCTCCCACCATGGCCCCCTCCTCACCAGCAGCCCCCCTGGAGGAGAGTTGCCTCTGAGTGCGGCCCGCACGGAGCAGCGCAGCCAAGGACATGGCAGCTGGGCAGCGGGGACAAGACTCCACCCTCGCGCCCCGTTGCCTGCAGATGATGCTGCGGGGCGCGGGCGGAGGGCGTGGCCATGGTGCTGCTGGGCCGCCTGGACGATCTGCTACGGCGGGCCGTGGAGGCGATGGGTGGCCCTGCGGGCGGGCGGGGTGGGGGCAAAGCAGGCGGGGAGCAGGTGGGGGCGGTTTTGGGGCACTCGGTCTCTAAAAGGTTCACCATCACTGGTCTAGTTTAATGAAGAGAAGGACTAGGGGAGACATGATAGTAGCCTCCCAATGTTTGAGGGGCTGCCCCAAAGAATAGGGGGGAAGTGAAACTATTTCTCCAAAGCGCCTGAAGGCAGGACAAGAAGTAATGGATGGAAACTAATCAAGGAAAGAAGCAACCTGGAACTAAGGAGAAACTTCCTGACAGAGAGCATCATTAACCAGTTGAATGACTTGCATTCAGAAGTTGAGGGTCCCTCATCACTGGAGGTTTTTATGAAGAGACAGGACAACTACTTATCTGAAATGGTATATGGTTTCCCGCCTGAGCAGGGGGTTGGACTAGATGACCTTCAAGGTCCCTTCCAATTCAGTTATTCTATTCTATTCTATTCTATTCTATTCTATTCTATTTTGCATTCTATTCTATTCTTTTCCATTTTCAATTCTGTTTCATTTTCTATTCTATTCCATTCTATTCTATCCTATCCTATCCTATCCTATTCTGCATTCTATTCTATTCTATTCTATTCCATTTTCAATTCTATTCTATTTTCTATTCTATTCTATTTTATTCTGCATTCAATTCTATTCTATTCTATTCTGCATTCAATTCTATTCTATTCTATTCTGCATTCAATTCTATTCTATTTTCTATTCTATTTTATTCTATTCTGCATTCTATTCTGCATTCTATTCTATTCTATTCCATTTTCAATTCTATTTTCAATTCTATTTTCTATTCTATTCTATTCTATTCTATTCTATTCTATTCCATTCTGCATTCTATTCTATTCCATTCCATTCCATTCTATTCTGCATTCTATTCTATTCCATTTTCAATTCTATTCCATTTTCTATTCTATTCTATTCTGCATTCTATTCTGCATTCAATTCTATTCTATTCAATTTTCAATTCTATTTTCTATTCTATTCTATTCTGCATTCTATTCTGCATTCAATTCTATTCTATTCTGCATTCAATTCTATTCTATTTTCTTTCTATTCTATTCTGCATTCTATTCTGCATTCTATTCTGCATTCTATTCTATTCTATTTCATTTTAGACCGTCAAATGGAGCTAAACTCACTTAAAGACTGCCTCACTTAGGGGGCTCAATTGTGCTCTTAAGTGGAGGACTTACCTGTTATATAGAAAAACTAATAGTAGTAGTAGTAATAATAATAATAATAATAATAATAATAATAATAATAATAATAATAATAATAATAATTGTACGTACCGGGATCCAAGGCTCTGTGGAACTGTATGGTGGGGTCCAGGTGAGGAGAAAGATGGCTCCTGTAGACCTCGGGGGCAGCCCCTCGGTGGTGGGGGTCGAAGGGGCTGTGCGTGACCACCGGGTCGACCCCCGGGACCGGAGATTTGGCCGGGACGCTCTCCCTTTGCGTTGGCGTCAAGGTGGACTTCCTCTCGTGATTCATAGGCTTCGCTGAGGAAAGGCTGCCTGTGAAGGAAATCCGGATTCGGCTTAAGAGTTTGGCTTAAAGGTTGTGGGAAGGCAAAGCTGCCCCATTTTGGCCAGCTGCGACGCTAAGGTGGACCCCTGAGCGCTGGCCGGTTGGTTTGAAAGGCAGAAACGCCCAAGACGGCCGACGGCAGAGGAAGACCCGGCGGGCCATCGGGGACGGCCTTTTTGGGTTTCTCCTTGGTTGGTCGGTGTCGTTTTTAATCCGTTCGCTTGTCTGTTGTTTTTTAATTAGCATTTGTTATGTTTTGTCTTCTTTTTATTGTATTTTTTTTAACTGTATTTTTTTTTTGTTTTGCAAATTTTGTCATTTGGTAAGACCTGTGTGTGTGTGTGTGTGTATCTATATAGCTATATCTATCTATCTATCTATCTATCTATCTATCTATCTATCTATCTATCTATCTATCTATCTATCTATCTATCTCTATCTATCTATCTATCTATCTATCTATCTATCTATCTATCTATCTATCTATCTATCTATCTATCTATCTCTATCTCTATCTATCTATCTAGATAGATAGATAGATAGATAGATAGATAGAGATAGATAGATATCCCAAACATGTTTAATCTCATCTCTCTCTCTCTCTCTCTCTCTAGATAGATAGATAGATAGATAGATAGATAGATATCCCAAACATGTTTAATCTCATATCTCTCTCGATAGATAGATAGATAGATAGATAGATAGATAGATAGATAGATAGATAGATAGATAGATATCCCAAACATGTTTAATCTCAGTTACTGATGATCCTCTGGAAGTTGGCTCAGCGGAAGCACCAGGATCAGTGCTGCTTTCCAGCTGATTGGTGCTTCTTCAGGGCTCAGCAGAAGTGCCAGGATCAGTGCAGAGCTCCAGCTGGAGCCTGGCACTGATCCTGGGGCTTCCACTGAGCCCTGACAGCCCCGAAGAAGCGCCGATCAGCTGGAAAGCGGCACTGATCCTGGCGCTTCCGCTGAGCCCTGACAGCCCTGCAGCTCCAGCCGTCTCTCGCTCAGGCTTGTGCGGTGCTACCACCGGTTCAGCTCATTCCGCTCCCCCGCTACCACTTTTCTAGGATGCTCGCGTACCACCTGCTAGGTGCCAGTGGACCACAGGTGGCACCCGTACCACTGGTTGAAAAGCCCTGTTCTAGAGAGTCAGAACAGGTGAGTGGTTATTATATTACCCGCTCAACTGATCCATTTTTTTCTCCCTCGTCCCGCTGACCGTTAACGGAAGCCGCAAAGCCTCCGAGGCGACCTACCTTCGCCGCGGTTCATCATGGGTGAACTTCTGGACAGGCTTTGATAGCCCACCGGGGTCCTCCTGGCATTGGGGTCCTCGTAGATCCCAGGACTGACTTGGGACTTGGGAGCCTCGTGGAGCGTGGACCGCAGGACGGAGGGCCCCGAGCTGACCACCGAGGTGTGGCGAGAGCGGATCTCTCCAGCCTTGGGGTCTTCGTGCTTCCCGCGTTCCACCACCTTCATGTTCTCGGGGACCATCTCCATGGGCGGGAGGCCTCGCGAGAGTTTGCTGGGCCCGGTGATCAGGGACTTGACGTTGTGCTTGATGGCCGACTGGCAGGAGCTGCTCTCGTATTTGATGGGCGTCCCCTGGAGAAGAGAGGAGAGGAGAACGGGGGCAAGTAGCGGAGAAACCTAGCATGGTCTTAGAATGGCGGTTAAATCAATGTCTGACTGCATCTTGGCAGTGGGGTCAGATGGCCCATCAACCAATAACAGGATATGGATTGTTTAATGAAGATGGAACGCAATTAAGATAAGTATAAGCTTTAGAAACAAAAGGTTATTGTATCTAGAGGGACATGATTTACAATTGGGGTGGCACGCTTTCTTATGGTACGGGAAAAACAGAGTCCATAAGTAGGTACTTTCAAAATCATTTTATAAGAAATGCCTTGTCAACAGTATGGGGAAAAATTAAAGCTAAAATATATTTAAAAATTCCAGGGTGGTTATCAACGATGGAGGCATTTATGCATCCGAACTTGGTAGACTTTGAAAAAATATGGACATATGAAGATATTCTAGATATTGATGGGAAATTAAAACCTAAACAAGAACTGGAAAATCAGAGAATTAACTTGTCCTGGTGGGCACATTTACAGATACAAAGTAGATATGAAAAAGATGTAAAAATGTATGGATTTTATAAGGATCAAACTGTGTTTGATAAGATTTTGTTAACCTCAGATGAGAAATTAATTAAGAAAATGTATAACTTTTTGTTAATTTTGGATATGGAAAGTGAACAAGTGAAAGAAACAATGACAAGNGATGTTGGAAATGTAAACATAACATAGGCACGTACTATCACATTTGGTGGACATGTGGTAAGGCAAAGGCCTATTGGAGAAAGATACATATGTGGTTAGAAAAAATATTGGGTGAACAAGTGGATTTTAAACCTGAACTTTTTTTACTAGGTATTATGCCTGAAAAGACTAATAAGCAGAAATTATATTTAATCTTACACATCACTACTGCAGTGAGAATAATTTTTGCACAATACTGGAAGAATGAAGGATTGCCATCAGAAGAAGAAATAATCAGGAAAATATTGGAATGTGCAGAGATGGACAGATTAACTATGAGGTTGAAAGATAAAGAAGATACAGACTACTATCAGATTTGGAACTTATTTTATTCTTGGCTAGAGGAAAGAATGAAGGATTAGGAATTGAACATGTATTAGCATAGCAAACTCCAGACAACTTGTTGATTGGAAAAATTAACATATGTTGATGGGGGGAAAAAACCAATAAAATCTTTATTAAAAAAAAAGATACGTATAAGCTAAAAGTGTATTGATAAATGTAATAATGATGTTTTTACTGAGTTGATATAATAAGAACTGTACTAGTTTGAATACGAGACAGGAAATGTTAAGGGAAAAAAAGAAGAAATATCTGATGTTGTAACTTGAGATTTGTACTAAAGATTTTGTCATCGAACTATTGATTAACCCAGTCACCACGTTGCTTTTTAAATACTTAAATGTAAAATTGGAAAATTAATAAAATGTTATTTTAAAAAAAGTTACTTTTTTCACTTCCGTTGTAACTTGGAATGGTTATTAAACGATCTGTTGTAATATAAGGACTATCTACTTTAGAAGAGTATACTAAAAAGCAGAGATGTCACCCTGCCAACAAAAGTGCGTAGAGTCAAGGCCATGGTTTTCCCAGTTGCAATGTATGGCTGTGAAAGTTTGACCATAAGAAAGGCTGAGCGCCAAAGAATGGAGGCCTTTGGACTCTGGTGCTGGAGAAGACTCCTGCGAGTCCCCTGGACTGCAAGGCGATCCAACCGGTCAGTCCTAGAGGAGATCAACCCTGACTGCTCTTTAGAAGGCCAGATCCTGACATTGAAACTCAAGTACTTTGGCCACCTAATGAGAAGGAAGGACTCACTGGAGAAGAGCCCGATGCTGGGAAAGATGGAGGGCAAGAGAAGAAGGGGACGACAGAGAAGGAGGTGGCTGGGTGGAGTCCCTGAAGCAGGAGGCGTGAGCTTCAATGGACTCCAGAAGATGGTAGAGGACATGAAGGCCTGGAGGAACGTGGTCCATGGGGTCGCGATGGGTCAGACACGACTTCGCAACTAACAACAACAACATTAGAAGAACAGACCACCATCTGATGGCGATCTGGAAGCTCGCCCTGAATAGGGGTGAGACTTTGTGACCTCGACAATTGCTTCCAGCTCTTCCCCCCAAAAAAGGGGGGGACTGTAGGATTTGATTATTTCTCCCAATGGCGGCCTCCAGGTTTTTGCTCACCTGGGAGATGGATCCTTCAATGATGGGGCGGACGTGAGGGACGAGGTCGGGGGCCTTCTGGCTTTCTTGATTCAACAGGTCCTGCCGGGGGATTTCGTGGACGGAGCGCCCCATCTCCTTGATGGTGGTGACCGCATCGTAGGGCTTCCCCTTGGTGATGGCTCCCTCAAAGGTCCTCATGGGGGGAGACTCCCTCTTGATCTTCGGGTACTTCAGCCCGATGTCGTAGCTCTCGGCGGTCGATCGCGGGGTGCCTTTGGTGGGAGACAGAGGATCGCAGGATTGGGATTGGAATAGAATAGAATAGAAAAGAAAATAGAATAGAAAATAGAATGTAGAATGTAGAATGTAGAATATAGAATAGAATAGAATAGAATAGAATAGAATAGAATAGAATAGAATAGAATAGAATAGAATAGAACAGAATAGAAATAGAATAGAAATAGGAATAGAATAGAATAGAATAATGAAAAAATGGAATAGAATAGAATGGAATGGAATGGAATAGAAAATAGAATATAGAATAGAATGTAGAATATAGAATGGAATAGAAAATAGAATAGAATAGAATGTAGAATATAGAATGGAATAGAAAATAGAATAGAATAGAATAGAATAGAATAGAATAGAATAGAATAGAATAGAATAGAACAGAACAGAATAGAAATAGAATAGAAATAGGAATAGAATATAATAGAATAATGAAAAAATGGAATAGAATAGAATGGAATGGAATGGAATAGAAAATAGAATATAGAATAGAATATAGAATAGAATGTAGAATATAGAATGGAATAGAAAATAGAATAGAATAGAATGTAGAATATAGAATAGAATGTAGAATATAGAATGGAATAGAAAATAGAATAGAATAGAATGTAGAATATAGAATGGAATAGAAAATAGAATAGAATAGAATAGAATAGAATAGAATAGAATAGAATAGAATAGAATAGAATAGAATAGAATAGAACAGAACAGAATAGAAATAGAATAGAAATAGGAATAGGAATAGAATATAATAGAATAATGAAAAAATGGAATAGAATAGAATGGAATGGAATGGAATAGAAAATAGAATATAGAATAGAATGTAGAATATAGAATGGAATAGAAAATAGAATAGAATAGAATGTAGAATATAGAATGGAATAGAAAATAGAATAGAATAGAATGTAGAATATAGAATGGAATAGAAAATAGAATAGAATAGAATAGAATAGAATAGAATAGAATAGAATAGAATAGAACAGAATAGAATAGAAGGACAAGGGGGGACATGATAGCAGTGATCCAATATTTGAGGGGCTGCCACAGAGAAGAGGGGGTTAACTTATTCTGCAAAGCACCTGAAGGCAGAACAGGAAGCAACAGATGGAAATTGATCAAGGGGAGAAGCAACCTAGAACTAAGAAGAAACTTCCTGACAGTGAGAACAATTGACCGGTGGAACTCCTTGCCTCCAGAAGTGGTGAATGCTCCAACACTGGGAGTCTTTAAGAAGAGACTGGACAGCCATTTGCCTGAAATGGTATAGGGTTTCCTGCCTGAGTGGGGGGGGGGGTTGGACTAGATGACCTCCAAGGTCCCTTCCAACTCTATCATCATCATCATTATAACATAGCTGCCAGAGATCTTGGAGGCCATCTAGTCCAACCCCCCGCTCAGGCAGGCAACCCTAGACCATTTCAGGCAAATGGCTGTCCAGTCTCTTCTTAAAAACCTCCAGTGATGGAGCACCCACAACGTCTGAAGGCAAGCAGTTAGGAGAGAAGAGATGGAGGGAGGGGGGAAAGGGGGGGAAGAGAGGAGGGAGTGGAGCATTGGTCTTTTTCTTACCTTGCATTATTGAGCCCGCCAACACAGTCCTCTCCTTCATGTCGGAGTGGGGGCTGCCTTGAGGCACAGCCCGGCAGATTAAGCCTAAAAGACAGAAGTGCCATTACTGAAAACAACATCTCCCTGTTTCAGTTGTATCTCTGACGATATTTGGCGAATTTCAACACATTTCCGAGGAAGCCAATAGCGATGCATTTATATCCTAGAACAGGGCTTTTCAACCTTTTCACCCATTGTACCACTTTTAGGATTTGGCAATATCCGAGTACCACCAATCACCTAGCACAGTATCAAAAACTTGATGACCAAAAAAAAAAAGGGAAAAAGTGATAAAGTACAGATAGTCCTCGACTTACAACAGTTCGCTTGGTGACTGTTCGAAGTTACAGTGGCCCTGAAAAAAGTGCCCCCCAAGCCACAACTGAGCAAGACACCTGCCTGCCCGCCCGGCCGCGTTCTTCCTCCTGTCCGAGGTTTTCATTGTTGTGAGCATTTCTGTTGAGGATTGGCAGTGGGGGTGGGGTGGGGGGGTGTTTGGTCTTTATTCCCCCCGTCTGCTGGATGGTTGCAGCAGGTTTTGGTCCCTTCACATGACCCTGGGACACTGTGACCGTCATAAATAGGAATCGGTTGCCAAGCATCTGAATGTAAATCACAAGACCCTGGAGATGCTGCAACAGTCCAGCTGATCGGCGCTTCTTCTGGGCTCAGCAGAAGCCCCAGGATCAGTGCTGCTTTCCAGCTGGATCCTAGCGCTGATCCTGGCGCTTCCGCTGAGCCCTGACAGCCCTGCAGCTCCAGCCGTCTCTCGCTCAGGCTTGTGCGGTGCTGCCACCGGTTCAGCTCATTCCCCTCCCACACTGCCACTTTTCTAGGATGGTCACCTACCACCTGCCAGGTGCCAATGGACCACAGGTGGTACCCCTACCACTGGTTGAAAAGCCCTGTCCTAGAAACATTGTTTGAAGCTTCATTTTGTCCAGGAACGACACAGCGTCTGCACATCGGTGTGGCCATCAAGACTGGCCGGCTAAGACACATCAAAATATAGCAAAATATATCCCAACGGTGCTTTTTTCACAACGGATTTATTTTATTTATTACTAGCTGTACCCAGCCACGCGTTGCTGTGGCTCAGTCTGGCAAAAGCGTGTGTTGCTTTTACGTCCAACAGATGGCGCTGTTTTTCAAACAAAAGCATGTTTTTACCTGTCACAGGTGTGACATCTATATAATATAGGTATATAAAAACACGCGCGTATTTGAATGCAACGTTGTGTCAAAATTTCAAATCAATCGGTGAAGAACTTTCGGAGATTTAAGATTTTGAACAAACGAACATTTACATTTTTATTTATATAGATAGATGGTTGCCATATTTATGTAGTGTGTATTGGAGGTGGTGACCCTTTGAGAGCTCAATGGAATGAAATTTCATTTTAATGTATACTAATTAGTGTACATTCACAGTGACAATAAAGTTATTATTCCATTCCATTTTCCATTCCATTCCTGGGAGGGAGGGCAACAGATGGAAAAACTCATCAACTTGGAATTAAGGAGAAATTTCTCCACAATGAGAACAATTAACCCCTGGAACAGCTTGCCACCAGAAGTTGTGAATGCTTCATTGCTGGAGGTTTTTAAGAAGAGACTAGACAGTCTGAAACGATATAGAGTCTCCCTTCCAGCTGATTCTGATTTTCACGCAGGACACCCTACACCATTTCAGAGGCTACCTCTTCTTGAAAACCTGAAGGAGCACCCACAACTTCTGGTGGCAAGCAGTTCCACTGGTTAATTGTCCTCACTGTCAGGAAATTCCTCCTTCATTCCAGGTTGCTTCTCTCCTTGATGAGTTTCCATCCGTTGCTTCCTGTCCTGCCTTCAGGCGCTTTGGAGAACAGCTTGACTCCCTCTTCTTTGGGGCAGCCCCTGAGATACTGGAATGCTGCTATCATGTTACTCCTAATCCTTCTCTTCATTCAACTGGACAGACCCAATTCTTGCAAACAAAGAGGAATTTGCTAGCCAAGCTTACCTTCTAAAGGCGTCGAGACGGGAGATTCTCGCATTGACATTGCCTGCTTGATGTTTCCTTCCATGGCTTCATAGGTCCGTTTGAGGCCCATGTCGTGAGCGGTCCTTGGGCTCCGCGTTCCTTCCCGGACGTTCTTGATGGCTGTTGAGAAGGAGAGGGAGAGAGAAAGAGAAACAGAGAGAGAGAGAGAGAGAGAGAGAGAGAGAGAGAGAGAGAGAGAGAGAGA
>NW_015392035.1:15227-16891 GCF_001527695.2 Protobothrops mucrosquamatus | reverse complement strand
AGAGAGAGAGAGAGAGAGAGAGAGAGAGAGAGAGAGAGAGAGAGAGAGAGAGAGAGAGAGAGAGAGCAATGGAAAACCATTTCCCTTGGATTCTCTTAGTGAAAATGGAAATAATTTTTCCACGGAAGGCGATATTTGTAGCTCAGAGTTGAACTGAGGGGCCCTGGTGCTCTCTGGGGTTTCTTCCAGATGTTTCATGACCCAACTAGGTAACATCATTAGTGCTAAAAGGGAGTGGGCTTTGCAGAGGGGAGAAGAGGAGCAACTATGGGGTCTTTGGTGTCCTCTGAGGTCAGTTGTTTTCTTGCAGACGTTTCATGACCCAACTAGGGAACATCATGAAACATCTGCAAGAAAACCTCCAAGCTCAGAGAGCAGCAAGGACTCCCACAGTTCTCCTTCTCCTCCCTTCTAGCACTGATGATGTTACCTAGTTGGGTCATGAAACGTCTGCAGGAAAACCACCAAGCTCAGAGAGCACCTGGGACCCCCCCCCCCAGTCTTCTTCTTCTTCTTCTCCTCCTCCTCCTCCTCCTCCTCCTCCTCCTCCTCCATCTCTTCCTCCCTCCTCCTCCTCCCTTCTAGCACTGATGTTACCTAGTTGGGTCATGAAACCTCTGCAGGAAAACCACCCAGCTCAAAAAACACAGGACCCCCACAGTCCTCCTCCTTCTCCTTTCTAACACTGATGAAGTTACCTAGCTGGGTCATGAAACATCTGCAGGAAAACCACCCAGCTCAGAGAGCACCAAGGACCCTAACGGGGCGTAATTTCCCTGCCCCAGCCTCCGTGGTGCATCTCCCTCAAGCAGCACGTGGGGGATTTGGAGCCTCCCGACTCGGCACTCACCATCGTAGGTAATGATGTGGCCGCTCTTCCCCTCGTAAATGACGTGGCCTTTGGAGGTGGCCATCTCTTCTCGGCTCTTCTCCGGACTGCTGTCCTCCGTAGCCAGACGGGTGATGGTGCCTTTGAGCAGAACGTCCGCTGCAATTCCAGGCTGGGACAAGGCCGGGGTTCCCTGCAGGGGAAAGACGTTTTAATCCACCCCCTTCAAAAAGATTAATTGGAGGGCGAGGGGGCAACCTGGACTGCTGCCTTTCGTAATGGACCGATGGGGAAATTGTCAATGCCGACGGTTTTTAAGGGGTGCTGCAGATGTTTCGGGATTGCACCCATTGCTGCCGCCTATGGCTGTCCACGTGATCTTCTTCGGCCACAGTCGTTCTGCTTCTACTTTCAGGTTTTTGGTAGTTTGTTATATTCTCCAGTTTTTTGGTATTGTTATTCTATTGTTATTCTACTCTACTCTATTCTAATTTCATTCTATCCTATCCTATCCTATCCTATCCTATCCTATCCTATCCCATTCCATTCTATACTATTCCATTCCATTCCATTCTATCCTATTCTATTCCATTCTATACCATTCCATTCCATTCTATTCTATCCTATTCCTTATTTCTATAATAATAATAATAATAATAATAATAATAATAATAATAATAATAATAATAATAATAATAATAATAATAATAATAATAATAATAATAATAAAGTTGGAAGGGACCTTGGAGGTCATCTAGTCCAACCCCCTGCTCAGGCAGGAAACCCTATACCATTTCAGACAAATGGCTGTCCAGTCTCTTCTTAAAAACTTCCA
>NW_015392035.1:10195-14996 GCF_001527695.2 Protobothrops mucrosquamatus | reverse complement strand
TAATAATAATAATAATAATAATAATAATAATAATAATAATAATAAAGTTGGAAGGGACCTTGGAGGTCATCTAGTCCAACCCCCTGCTCAGGCAGGAAACCCTATACCATTTCAGACAAATGGCTGTCCAGTCTCTTCTTAAAAACTTCCAGTGTTGGAGCATTCACCGCTTCTGGAGGCAGGTTGTTCCACTGGTTAAATGTTCTAACTGTCAGGAAGTTTCTCATTCTATTCTATTCCTTATTTCTACTCTATTCTAATTTCATTCTATTCTATTCTATTCTATTCTTCATTCTATTCTATTCTAATTTCATTCTATTCTTTCTGTTCTATTCTAAATTCTATTCTATTCTAATTTCATTCTATTCTATTCTAAATTCTATTCTATTGTATTCTATTTTAAATTCTGTTCTATTCTTATTCTATTGTATTCTATTGTATTCTATTCTAAATTCTATTCTATTCTATTCCTTATTTCTATTCTATTCTAATTTCATTCTATTCTTTATTTCTACTCTATTCTAATTCTATTCTATTCTATTCTATTCTAATTTCATTCTATTCTATTCTAATTTCATTCTATTCTTTCTATTCTATTCTAAATTCTATTCTATTCTATTTTAAATTCTGTTCTATTCTTATTCTATTCTATTGTAATTTCATTCTATTCTATTGTATTCTATTCTAAGTTCTATTCTATTGTATTCTATTCTAAATTCTATTCTATTCTATTCTATTCTATTCTATTCTATTCTATTCTATATTCTGTTCCGTTCCGTTCCGTTCCATTCTATTCTATTATATTGTAATTTCATTCTATTCTATTGTATTCTATTCTAAATTCTATTGTATTCTATTGTATTCTATTCTTATTTTGCCTAGATATCCAGGCTCAAAGAGGGAATGAATTGACACTGACAAAAACAGCTTTTTCTGCTGATAATCACCTAGGTTGCTCCAGAGAGTGCAGGTAGCCCTCGACTTACGACAGTTCACTTAGTGACTGTTGGAAGTTACAACGGCACTGAAAAAAAAGACTTAGAACCCTTTTCCACACTTATGGCCATCGCAGCATCCCCCCCCCCATGATTACGCGATCAAAATCCAGGCCCTTGGCAATGGACTCCGAGTTATGATGGTTGCCGTGTCCCGGCGTCCCCTCTTTTGCGACCTTCTGACCAGCAAAGTCAATGGAGGGGAAGCCGGATTCACTTCACAACCGGGTTACCAACTTATCAACTGCAGTGGATTCACTTAACAGCTGTGGCAAGAAAGATGGTAAAATGGGGACAAAGCTCCCTTAACAAATGTCTCGCTTAACGACAGAAATTTTGGGCTCAGTTGTGGTCGTAAGTCGAGGACTGCCTGTATATTGAAGCTGGCCGAAGAGGAGAAAAATGGCCTAACTTAATAACTGCAGTTAAGCGCTGTGGCGAGAAATCGGGCAGACCTCCTTGAACGAAAATTTCTCGCTTCGCGGCATAAATTTTGGGCTCAATTCTGGTCATAAGTCGAGGACTACCTGTCAACTCAGGAAAACCACCGAGCCGACAGAAGGATCGGAGAAGCGCACGAGGCAAGGTGGGGGTACCTGAGTGATGGAGCCACGCAAAGCAGGCATCGCTTCCATGGAAAGTTTGCTGGTGGGGGTCCCTCGGGTGATGCTTCCTTCCTGGATGGTGGTTGTACCTGCAGGGAAGCGGAAGAGAAGAGGACAAGGGTGACGATGGGCCTGCAGAGGTAACAAGGCCAGGTAAAAGGCACGGAGGACAGATGCCATAGGTACAGTAGTGGCCCAAATTGTGGAAATCTTTTGGGAAAAGTGTACAGTAGAAATGCCACCTTGGGTTAAGTTTCCACCCATTTTTCTTCTCATTTCTTTATAACTGCAGCCTTGTTCACTTAATAATTCTATTTTACATGGCGTTCTGGGCGACCAGTCAACTCTTTGCACCATGACTTTAATTTTATTACGTTTTACAAGCTCACTAAGTGAAAGAACACACAAAAACCCCAACCAACTTGATAGCGATCACATAACACACTGACACATGTCCTCCTCTCAGCTTCAATACAGGACATCAATCACTGGATCCTACCGTGATCTGATTGGCTCACGGCCAAAACAAGAGGACACCCGATTGGCTCTCTAAACACTCCTGCTCATTGGCTACCATCAGGTGAAGGAAAGCTACCTGAGATCAACCTAAGCAAGGTGTGCTTCCTTTTTCTGGTTATTTGGCTATAGCTTTTCATAGAATACAGTACAGATAATTGAACAAACTTTGTTGCATTACATTCTTGATTAAATTATCTTTCCATTGATATATACTTTTATGATACTACTCCAAAAGAAAGTGGTGTTATTAGCCATCAAACCTCAAATGTACACTTTTCCCCAAAAGGTTTCCACAATTTTGGCCACTACTGTAGATAACGGTATGTGTAGGAACTGCTCAAAGTTACAATAACGGTGCTGGAAAAAATGTGAGGAGTGTTTTTGAACGGTGGCTGCTGCAGCCTCCCTGTGATCAGGGGATCGAAGTTTAGCCGTTTGGTAACAGATTCGTATGCATGACGGTGGCCGTGTCCCGGGGGGAGTGTCATGTGATCACCTTTTGCAACCAAGCCAAGTTGATGGGGAAGCCGGAGTCGCTTAACAAGCACGTTACTAATTTAACAAGCACAGTGATTCACTTAAGCAGGGTGGCAAGGAAGGTGGAATGGAATAGAATAGAAAATATGGAATGGAATGGAATGGAATAGAATAGAATATAAGAGAATAGAATAGAATAGAAAATATGGAATGAAATGGAATGGAATAGGATAGAAAATATGGAATGGATTGGAATGGAATGGAATAGAATAGAATAGAAAATAGAATACGGAATGGAATGGAATAGAATAGAATGGAATAGAAAATATGGAATGGAATTGAATGGAATAGAATAGAAAATATGGAATGGAATAGAATGGAATGGAATAGAATAGAAAATATGGAATGGAATGGAATAGAATGGAATAGAAAATATGGAATGGAATGGAATAGAATAGAATAAAAAATATGGAATGGAATGGAATAGAAAAGAAAATATAGAATGGAATGGAATAAAATAGAAAATATGGAATGGAATAAAATAGAAAACATGGAATGGAGTGGAATAGACTGGAATAGAATGGAATGGAATGGAATAGAAAATATGGAATGGAATGGAATAGAATAGAAAATATAGAATGGAATGGAATAGAATAGAAAATATAGAATGGAATGGAATGGAAGAATAGAAAATATGGAATGGAATCAAATGGAATGGAATGGAATAGAATAGAAAATAGAATATGGAATGGAATAGAATAGAAAATATGGAATGGAATAGAATAGAAAATATGGAATGGAATGGATTGGAATAGAATAGAAAATAGAATACGGAATGGAATGGAATGGAATGGAATAGAATAAAATAGAAAAGAAAAGAAAAGAAAAGAAAAAACGGAATAGAATCGAACAGAAAATATGGAATGGAATAGAACAGATTAGAATAGAAAATATGGAATGGAATGGAATAGAATAGAAAATAGAATACGGAATGGAATGGAATGGAGATAGGATAGGATAGGATAGGATTGTTGGGGGCAAAATGCCGACTCTGTAACCCGCTTAAAGAGGGCTGCAAGGCGCTGTGAAGCGGTATATAAGTCTAAGTGGTATTCCTATTGCAGTCTCTACATGTCTACTGATGGCTGATAGTCTGTCTATTCTCACCCCCACCAACACCGATAGAGCAAGCCGTTTTAACAGAGAGCAAACCCCACTCCCTTCTAGCACTGATGAGGTTACCTAGTTGGGTCATGAGACGTCTGCAAGAAAACCACCCAGTTCAGAGAGCACCCAGGACCTCCACAGAACAGGGTGTACTTAAAAGACCGGCTCATACAATCTCAAGCACGCCCATTTTCTTCCTTTAATTCAAGCTTGGCTTACCTCGAACGACTCCTTCGTGCTGAGCTCTTACCAACAGGCCTTCGGGCTGCGAGTTTTGGCTCCGGGGTGAAAATTCCTCTTGCTTGATGTACGGCAGGGAAACTGCGAAGAAGGCAAGGAGGTGTGTTAAAGAGACACACAACCCACTCCAAACCATTTCATTCCCACATAGCCTCAGAGCATCCAAGCACACACGAGTCGGATCTTGGCTAGGGGTCCATTTTCCAAACCACTAACGCCGACCCTGAGACTCAGGCCTGCCCTGGTGGCGCAGTGGTTAGAGGGCCGCATTGCAGGCTGACTCTGCCCACTGCCAGGAAGTTCGATCCTGACCGGCTCACGGTTGACTCACTTTTCGTCCTTCTAAGGTCGATAAAATGAGGACCCAGATTGTTGGAGGCAAATAGGCTGTAAACCGCTTAGAGGGGGCTGTAAAGCATCGTGAAGCGGTATATAAGTCTAAGTGCTATTGCTTCCTTCCTTTCCTTCTTTCCCTCCCTCCCTTTTCTCCTTCCGTCCTTTGTCATGGTGGCGCAATGGTTAGAAGACAGTATTGCAGGCCCACTGCCCGGAGTTCGATCCTGACCGGCTGAAGACTGATTCAGCCTTCCGTCCTTCCGAGGTCGGTAAAATGAAAATCCAGATTGTTGGGGGCAAATAGGCTGACTCTATAAACTGCTTAGAGAGGGCTGTAAAACCCTGTGAAGCGGTATATAAGTCTAAGTGCTGTTGCTTGGGAAGGAAGGAAGGAAGGAAGGAAGGAAGGAAGGAAGGAAGGAAGGAAGGAAGGAAGGAAGGAAGGAAGGAAGGAAGGAAGGA
>NW_015392035.1:0-1837 GCF_001527695.2 Protobothrops mucrosquamatus | reverse complement strand
TGGAGGAGGGTGTAGCCACTGGTGGGGAAGCCGGGGATGATGGGCAGCCGTTCCTGGATTACGACCGGGGACAAACACAATCGATAAATGCTCAAGGACAGGTAATTCTCAACTTACAGTAGGGGTCCTCCAACTTGGCCCTTTTAGGACTTGTGGACTTCAACTCCCAGAATTCCTGAGCCAGCATGGGGGAACTATGGCCCCCTTCATGACTCATGGACTTCAACTCCCAGAATTCCTGAGCCAGCATGGGGGAACTATGGCCGCCTTCATGACTGGTGGACTTCAACTCCCAGAATTCCTGAGCCAGCATGGGGGAACTATGGCCGCCTTCATGACTGGTGGACTTCAACTCCCAGAATTCCTCAGCCAGCATGGGGGAACTATGGCCCCTTCATGACTTGTGGACTTCAACTCCCAGAATTCCTGAGCCAGCATGGGGGAACTATGGACCCTTTTATGACTGGTGGACTTCAACTCCCAGAATTCGTCAGCCAGGCATGCTGGCTGAGGAATTCTGGGAACTGAAGTCCACAAGTCATAAAAGGGCCAAGTTGGAAGACCCCTGACTTACAGTCCCAAATGGGACAACCATCTCCATTTTAAACAAGGCGGTGGTTGAGTGAGCCCCACCCAATTTTGTGATCTTTTCTGCTACGGTTGCAAAACGAATCACTTAAAGTGGATCGTGGGGTCATTAACTGAATTTGGCTTCCTCCACTGACTTTGCTTTTCGGAAGTTGGCTGGGAAAGGCGGCCAGTGGCGATCGTAGGACCCCGGGATGCTGCCATCGTCATAAATCTGAACCGGTGGTCAAGCACCCAAATTTGGATCATGTGACCTTGGGGATTCTGCAACGGTTTGGGGGCCAATCGTCAGCCACGTTTTTCCATGAGGTTGCAACTTTGAATGGTTGCTGAACGAATGGTTGTAAATCAAGGACTACCGGGAAAATCAGACATGTTGGGATTCTGGGAGTGGAAGCCCACCCCTCTTAAAGCAGGCTGGCTGGGGAATTCTGGGAGTGGGAATCCACCCCTCTTAAAGCAGGCTGGCTGGGGAATTCTGGGAGTGGAAGCCCACCCCTCTTAAAGCATGGCTGGCTGGGGATTCTGGGAGTGGAAGCCCACCCCTCTTAAAGCATGGCTGGCTGGGGATTCTGGGAGTGGAAGCCCACCCCTCTTAAAGCATGGCTGGCTGGGGATTCTGGGAGTGGAAGCCCACCTCTCTTAAAGCATCCTGGCTGGGGATTCTGGGAGTGGAAGCCCACCCCTCTTAAAGCAGGCTGGCTGGGGAATTCTGGGAGTGGAAGTCCCCCAATCGTAAAGCAGGCTGTCTGGGGGATTCTGGGGGTGGAAGCCCACTCCTCTTAAAGCATCCTGGCTGGGGAATCCTGGGAGTGAAAGTCCACCCCTCTTAAAATAGTCTGGCTGGGGAATTCTGGGAGTTGAAGCCCACCCCTCCTAAAACAGTGGCTGGAGAATTCTGGGAGCGGAAGCCCACCCCTCTTTAATTTGCCAAGGCTGAGAAACAGTAACTCAGGCAACCCTTCTGGTCTGTATTTTTTCTAGGCTTAGAAGAAAGGGAAGGATGCATCTCCCATCTGTCCAGCACTTACCATTGGTGGTATAACAGCTGCCCGGTGCTGAAGCTGCTGTAGATCCATCGGCCCTTGTTTAATCGCAGACGACACCAGCAGGGGTCCGGTGGGATTTAAAAGGGAAGGCTTGGAGTCCATGGTAAAGATCCTGGAGGAAGAAAAATACCCTCAGAAATATTCTGCATAAAGAGGAAATGAAATATGCTATAAAGAGGAAACGAGCGCTGATGTTGTTA
>NW_015392034.1:15919-20797 GCF_001527695.2 Protobothrops mucrosquamatus | reverse complement strand
TTCATCTAATAAAAATTCCCTACAGGACCAGATGCTTTAGAAAGTAAGTCATATTTTAGATCCCAGGAAAGTCATCTTAAATTTCTGACAAAGCTAATGCAAAGCTAAAAATGTGAACTGAAAAATTATTTTGTCCTCAAAACAAACATGTATTTTATTCCAATTTGGTTGGGTGATGTAAAGGAGCAAATCAATGGAACGTGCCTCAGTTGTAAAAACAATCCAAAAACAATAACAGAATAACAAAGTTGGAAGAGATCTTGGAGATCTTCTAATCCAACCCCCTGCTCAGGCAGAAAACCCTATACCATTTCAGACAAATAGTTGTCCTATCTCTTCTTAGAAACCTCCAGGGTTGGGGCACCCACCAATTTCTGGAGGCAGTCATTCCACTGATTAATTGTTCATTGTTCAATTGTTCAAAATAAAGCCTGTTTGGTTTAATAACAAAAGCAACAATGAAAACAGATGAATGCTCCTAATCTTTCTAGATCCAATCTGAATTGCTGCATTGAACAGGGGAGTTGGACTCAGTGGCCCAATGACCATTTCTATTTCTATGATTTTAACTATGTTAGAACACCAGTGCAAGAACTGAAAAGACTCTGGTTCCTTCTCCATGTCTGGCTTATACAAGGAGCATGGATTAGCTGTCAGAACAGCTTCTGCTCAAAGGTAAAGATAATAGGACTCAAGTGGTGGTTTTCCTTTGATAGAAACTCCTGCCCTATCACACTTCCTAGAATTTCCCACCAGGCAACAAAGAAATCCTGCACCAAAGAAAGAACAAGGACTGAAAATAATATCATTTATTCTACCACCAAAGTCAGTTGTAGAGACCATTGTCTGGCAACATGGAAGGATGGATTTCAGTCACCAGAAAGCTACTACAGGGAATAAAGGGCTGGAGCTAGAAACTCTAAATGCCCCATGTCCTACATCTCATCACAGACTGTTGAAATTGTATGTAGAACAGGGGTGTCAAACTGCCGGCCCATGGGCCGGTTTCATCATACCGGAGCCGCGCCCACCCGATTACCGGCAATGGCAAAAAAGCTCCGATACGTCGCGTGACATCATTTTGGTGCAAGAATTAGGCATTAAAACAGCAAGTCAAAAATACCAGTTACCAAACTCAAGAAAACTATGAGTGAATATAAAATATCCCAGTTGCATCCTATAGGCCAGAAAATGGAAAAATATCCATTATTTGAAGGAAGCCTACACTTTGAATCCTGCATCATAGATGAATATAGAGACTGTGATATGCAATTGACAGAATTTTCATTATATATGACTTCATCCTAGCCTGCAGTAAAGTAATCTTGCCAAAATTTGTACCTGTATGAGTTTTTTGCCTAATAAATGCAAGTTAAGAATAACACTTTGGAGAGCTTGGATTTACAGTTGTGACAGATGTGAAGCATGAGAAAAGTGATCTCAGAAAGTAGCCCTCACTATTAGATGTTAGTTGAGTGTTTCTGAATAAGCCAATTTTTAGATTTACATTTAAGTTCAATTGTATACACTATAAGAATTTAACTTTCAGAAAATTTTGAACCCCTAAAATATTTTCAGAACATAATTCTACATGGTTTCTATCCACTGTGCTTATATTGTTTTTATTTTAAATTACAATTGCATTTCTTTTAAAACAGCAGTTATGGTTTTTCTACAATTATGTTTTTCAAATCTTTTCAAAACATATATTTAAATGTTGATTTTAATTTCTATAGAAATACATTTCTTGTGTTGATATTTTTTTTAAAAAAAGGCATGAACTCCATTAGAATGGTGGGGTACATAATCTTTAAGGTACAGATAGCTTATTTTAAAAATAAACTTGCAAAGAATGAAACCCTCAATTCTCTCAATGTCATAAGACATTGTAATGTTACAGATACAATTCTTTTTCTTTTATACTTTACTCCATTCTCTTTGTGGCAAAAAAAATAAAAAAAGTTATAGCCTTCTAGGTACATTAAGCTGTAGAAGATAATGAGTAATAATAGAGACATGGTTTCATTGAAGACATATAGATGCTGCCTTCAGAACATTTAGAAGTATCCCATTGCACATCCCTCCCCCCGTCCCTAACCCTAACCCTCCCCCCCTCAAGATTCTTGGTAAAGAATCTAAGAACAGGGATTTGTTTCATACTTAGCAGCATCTGAGCAAAAGCTTCTGATATACAGTAAGTAGATCAGTCAGATCTCTCAAGCAAGCACCAAACTCATTTCTTTCTAGGATGCTCCAAGCAAATTCAGGAACTGAATGTAGATCTGTAGTCTATTGTAATTCATACTTTCTTTTCTTAGAGTTTCCTGCCATATGAAATAATGAAATAATAAGATCTAAGGACTTAGGGAATGCATTGCTGCCAATTGCAGAAACATTTTCTGTGCATCGGCATATATTCTCAAAGGCCCTGGGGTGGTCTTTGAAGTAGTTGATCCAAAAACCTCAGAAGGACTCATCCATGTTAGAACTCTTAAGGACTATGAATTGCATGGATCTAATAAATAGTTTCTTTCTACACTGACTGTCTGTAGGCACAAGATATGGATGTGATATCAGAGACTTCATGATGTAGACTCTTGCCAGTAACTTCAATGCAAAAAAACCGTGCAGGACTAATACCGGGGTTTATTAAGCTCTTGCTTTTTATACGAGTATGGATACACTATCCCCTAAGAAATGCACAAGAAGACCTGAAATTCTGCTCTTCAAGATTAATAGTCTCCCTTCCAACAAAATGTGTTTTAAATAATTTCTTTGGTTGATTTTCATACATTATTGTAATTAGGCACATTTATCAATACTGTCCATTCATTTAAGTAGAGTTTAATTGATTCTCATTCAAGTTTACAGAGTACTAGAAGTTCAGCAAGTACATTGGGAAAAGAACAAATTGAAAACCAAACATGTTCAAGCTTCTTACTTATTGTAAACATATAAGAATCCTGCTCTATTATGATCTTATTTGATTCTTTTAAAGAGATGTGACAAAACTTTTGAAAAGTGGGATCATAGTCATCCTCACAAAACCCATCACATGTCACAAGAATGGATGGATGTGATTAATAGCATGCAGAACATGGAAACCCATTCATATTACTAAAAGTGTGCTAATAATTATTAATTAATCCAACTTCAAAACCACTTACTCCTCCTTCTTCGAAGCCAGACTCTAACTCCATTTAGGTTAATAACTAAGCTACATTATCCTTTCCCTCTCCCCTTTCTCCCCTACTCCCAGCCATTCAGTATGTCCAGAATTTGCACTAAATCTGGAATAGAAGTTTTGTATAAACACATGAGGAGGATGAGGAGGACAGAATGAGGATGAGAATAGTTCTAAGAAACAAAAGTTAGAAGCAGTTGTGAATGTGAAGAAGGAAGGATACAGATCATGGAGAAAGAGTTGCAACAATATTGGAGAAAGTTATGTGAAAGAGTCATAAAAAGATATAAAGGTAGAGGAATAGAGAAAGAGATGGGGTGGTGAGGGGACTCATATCTATCGAATAAAAGAATGCATGAGAATATAAGAGATAAGGACAAATGGGGCAAAGGATTTGAAGGATATGCAGGAATAGCTACTACTGTGCTTTTGGGGAGGGGGACTAAATAGAATGAATACATGCTGTGCTTGCTGATTAAGCAGCAAAATGCTGTTATGAAAGCTAGTTCTCAGAGTGATAAGAAGCTTAGTAGCCTTTTTCAAAACAAACAAGTTCAGTCTCCCCCTTTCATAAAAGGGACACACATCCATCCCTCTACAGTGAGAAAGTACCAGGGAAAAGCAGCATGATCTCCCTATCTCAATTTCCTTATATCAAAAGTTTCTCAGATGAAAGTAGAATAGTTGCCAATATTTTTGTGTTGTATCATGGACGGATGGGTTACATTTATACATTCTGCAATCAGTGAGATTCTCAACAAGGTTGCAACTTTGAAGCAAATACAACCAATTAAGATATTCTTGATAAAGCTAAAATTGCAAATAATAAAAACTAATGTAAAATAAATAACTGATACACTGTTATTACCCATAAGCTTTTTGGAATAATTCAGTTATTAAAAAATTATCAAAGGATAAAACCATGGAGGCCAACCTGATTTCTGTCCAGAAACTATTCCATAGCATAGGTCAGGGGTTCCCAACCAGGGGTGCGAGACGATATTCCAGGGGGTGCAAAAACTTGGGTTTTCAAAATTACAGTGTATATGCATAATTTGTTGCCATTATTTCGAACTTTTGTAAGGGGTACGAGAATATATCAGAAGTGTTCTAGAGGTGCGGGGTATAGAAAAGATTGGGAACCGCTGGCATTATGTTTATTATGTGTGCTTTTAAAAAGGCACATTCCCTTATTTTGCTTAAGAGAATTGTAATGCTTGTTTATGCTGTGATCATTAACTCAGATATTGTAGTGAGAATTGCAATCCCAATGCAGAAAGCATGCTGAGAAAGTCTAGGTTATGTCCACTGATACTATTACTTCTAATCAATCATTTTTATCATGTGCTTTTTAATTACATATTTAAAATACATTAAAATACATTAACTGTTTATTGAACTATACCTTTTTGATCGCCTTCTCCCTTATCTACTCTTAATAGGTAATTAAGATCTAGTATGAATGCATTTGCTATGCAGCAAGCTAAAAAGACATTCTCAATATAGGTATGTAAACACTGGAACTCTCTCTCTACTTAATTATCACTAGTTCCAACTAGTGTCTAAATTCTTGCTGAATTTTTAAAGTTGTGTTAGTATTTGCTACTGATCTGTACCTGCTTTCCTACATAATGGTTTTAATTTGTTCCTATTTTGTGTGATTATATTGTTTAATCTTGTTTTTGTAACTCTAT
>NW_015392034.1:14571-15716 GCF_001527695.2 Protobothrops mucrosquamatus | reverse complement strand
TCTCAATATAGGTATGTAAACACTGGAACTCTCTCTCTACTTAATTATCACTAGTTCCAACTAGTGTCTAAATTCTTGCTGAATTTTTAAAGTTGTGTTAGTATTTGCTACTGATCTGTACCTGCTTTCCTACATAATGGTTTTAATTTGTTCCTATTTTGTGTGATTATATTGTTTAATCTTGTTTTTGTAACTCTATTCTGGAATTTTAAAAATGGAAATATCAATTAAATATTTTTGTATATTATTGTATAATTACATTTATCAAATATTAACATTTTGAAATGGTTTATTGCTATTCTGAGTTGGTTTTTTATTCAACTCTCTTGCTGATAATATGGTGTACAAGCCAAAGAACAAACCAAATCAAATCCCAGACATGGAAATTAGAGTTTGATATATATATGTAAAGGAGTATGTATTGTATTCCTTGCTGAAGGAATGCAAGAACTGTTAAGTCAACATCAACATGGAAAGAAAGAGGGAGTGAGAAAGAACCTCAAGATAGCCATCCTTGATTCTGTTTGGTATAAGCGGGGCCAAGGAAATTCTGAGTAGTGTTCAAGATTCTGTAATTACTATTATGACTTATAACAATATAATAGTATTCCAATAACCCTTGCATTGTCTGTTTTCTGACATGGCCTACTTCAAACAGCTGATGGTAGATCAAAACATATAGTAGGAATCAGCCTTCCTGTTTTTTCACATATAAAGGACTATCAAGAGAATACTGTACAAAACTGGCAAAATAAAGAATACTATCTTTGTTGTATTTATTGTTTATCCTCTTGTGTGTAAAGAATTATCATTGTTTGGTAGACAGAAGCATAATTGGATAATAGACTAATTTCTAAAGCAGAACATAAACACAGAATACACAATGTGCTTGTTTTGTTTTATCATACTGAAAATTAAGCACAGGAGACTAGATGCACATTTAGACTAAAACAAAGCAATTCTTCTCAGTTGAGATTAGTCAAATGAGGAATCCTATTCCTGAAGTTTGAACTGGAATAATTTCCACTTTTGTGTTCTGTAGGCTCCAGTCTCCCAGTTAAGGACTGAAAACACAATGGCCTCTATTTCTACAAATGCAGCTTTTAGTTATGTATTTAAAAACATACATTTTAACTCCTTAACAT
>NW_015392034.1:8698-13308 GCF_001527695.2 Protobothrops mucrosquamatus | reverse complement strand
TTCAGCAGGCAGGACTGGCCTAGGGGTATTTTAAAGGGGTTTTAAATTAAATTTTTAGTAGAAGCGGCCAAATTTAAATAGTTATTTTTAATCTTTTTAAATTTTGTATTGTATCACTGTTTTAAACTGGCTGTAAGCCGCCCTGAGTCCTCCGGGAGAAGGGCGGGGTATAAATTTAATAAAATCTAAAAAATCTAAAAAATCTGGAAGATACCCTTTGGAGAAACCTGGATTAATGTATAGCACCCAAATATCTCTTTTTATTCAAAATAAGTGCTTGAATTCTGGGGCTTGAATTGTCCTAAAAAGCTGCATGGGTTTATGAGGCAGATTAGGAAAATGATTTATAACAATCTGCTGCCATGGGCAGAATATTATGTTTCTCTAATTCTTGGACTAAAGTACTCCTTGTTAGGCCCACAATATAATATAGTTTTAAGTTCTGGCAAATTATCTACCCTTTGATCACTCTTGATAATTAAGAGGGCTGGTGCTAGGGCTTTGGGAATGGAGAGAAAGTAGCACACGATTTGTAATCCTGACTCAACTTGTTCAACTTCTGGCTGTCTCAAACATTGATTAATTTAAGAGTCATCAGGGTCAGGCAGGTATAGTACATTCTAGAAAGTTCATAGCCAGGAAGAAAAAAAAGTCATAAGAAACTAATGCATTCCCTTCTTTTTTCCAAGGAGAAAATATGACAATGAACAATAATTAGATAGATATTACTTTCTGGGACACCTTTTTATTAGCAAGCTGGGTGGTTTTTGTTTAACTGAAATGTGAAGCCATTTAGAAACATTGCCATGGCAGCAGAGTAAGGCACTGATATACTGTACAATTAACCCTGGTAGCAGTTCCTTGAACTCTGGCAAATTTTACTTACCGTGATGAGGTAAATAAAATTCTAACTTTTATAACAGGCTAAAAATAAAAGAACCCAAGGGACAAGCAGCACTGATTAAAACTCTGTTGAATGCAAACTGTGAACATACTGTAGTTATCATTAAAGGGACCACCAAAAAAAAAGCAGTAAATAGAATAAAACATTTTTCTCGCTCCATGAAGTAACACCTCTTTCTTTTCTTCAATGAAACTGTTATAAATCAGCAAAACTGAGATGAAATATAAAATGAATTTTCCATCTGGCTACTTTGATATTAAATGATTCGAGTAAATAACGAGTCAATTTTACGTTGAAAATAATGTTCCTTTCATCAACAATGCTACATCCAACATTTGCTTTTCATGGCAATATTTACACTAAGTGTAAATATGTATAGATGAACTTTTAACGGTTGTGGTTTACTCAGTAATCCTTAGGTTTGAACTATAGGCTCTGAACTATAAATTAACCATACTGGCTGTGTTCATGGGAGCTTTGGGCTGCCACAAACCTGTAATTCACTTTTTAATCTAATATGCTGTAAAAGTTTAGCAATTCTGAGCTGTGAGTTGCAATTTCAGTGTGTTTTAGGACATGGCCCATCATCACGAGCTACCCCATGATCACAACATTGAAGCAAGGCTGGAGAAACATATTCCCATTTGAACTCGGAGGTTCAAATAAATTTGACCTTGGGGGTTAATCTGTCTCTCAGACTAATCCACTCAAAATATACCTGGGAAATACAAATATACTTCTTTGAGTCCTTTCAAGGAGAAGTATCATATACTTGAAAATAATGATCTTTTTTCAAGCTCCAGACCATTTTTAATTTAAAAATCATTCAAATCCACAGAATGGAAGTTAATCTTGATTATGTTCTCCCATTGATTTCAGTAGTCTGCTACAGAGTGATGGTTGAACCTGGATCCAGGCAAATGCCTTTTGTTTTATGGAAAATATTAGGGAATAAGTCACTGTGCTATTAAAAAAAATAGCAAAATTAAGCTTCTTAACTTTGTGGCAAACATAAAGTTCTTTATGGGTTGTTGGGTTTTTTTTGTTCCTCTTCTATTTTCTTCATAATAGCTTTTACAAATTGCTCTGATTTGAATCAGGATTGTATCTTAACAGATAAAGAAAAAATCTTTCCATCATGCCCTATCATTTATTGTCTCCCTAGAATTACTATTACAGAATGTGAAGGGGGAGTTATATGTACATATAGTCAATATCCACTGGAAAGAGTGATCTAGAATGAAGCAATTATGTGCATTGCATGCTGCCTCTTCCATGGTCTCATACCTTGAATCCAAATCTCTTCCCCCTTTAGTCCCACTTTTATTGCTACTTTTACAAACAGAAAATAGCGGTCCAGAAAATGGGAACTGGGCTAGAGGAGTGGAATTGAACACTCTGGTAAATGGAGTAATGTATGGTTAGAGAGCCATTTTTGCACAAGTGCCTGTAACATAAAATCAAATTTCCCAAAACATCCGCTTATACTCTACTTTATTACATTTGGACACAACATCTCACACAAAGGGGTTGTATAAGTTTATATTCATTACCGATTGCTAGGAAGTCAATACATTTGGTTTTGTTCTTATTGGAATTTGTCAGGCAAAGAGGTCTCTAGTATGAGGACAGACAAATTAATACCTGTGGCTCGGTAGTTTGAAAGTAGAAATATATAAGAAAGGAAAGTGTATCTTTTATAGCAGTGTTTCTCAACCTTGCATGGCTGGCTGGGAATTGATGGGAGTTGAAGTCCACACATCTTAAAATTGCCACTGCACCACCAAGCTCTTAAACACAAGCTTTACATCCTGCACCCACAGGGAATGTCTTGAGCTCTCTAAACAAATTAACACATCTATAGCTCTGAGTGGAAACAAATTAAAAGGAAGGTGCACCATTCATATGTTTAATGTTCTAATGTTTTAATGTGAGCTATACCAGTCTGCCACAACCAAATAAATAAATGAAAAGTGACAGCAGTGTATTTCCTTATGAATTGATGGCTTATAAGCTTCTAGTTGAAGTATTCCACAACTTGATCATATGTCAGAATTTAATAATGATGATAATGATCCTTATTTCATCTTATTATTGATTTCCATTTAACAGTTTGATTTATGAGACTACTATGGCACACACTAAGTAAATACAATCCAAATGCTTATTTTTCACAACATAACATAGTAAACAGCTTCACCTAGCAACAGATATTTTCCCCTGTAGAAGAGATTAGAATTTCCTAAATTGTGTCATTTCTTTATTGCCTTTATTCTCTTTTTCAGAGACAGTTCTACCTGAAATGCTGCTGTAGTTTTCTTCAAGCACCATTTTGATGGACCGGTCAATTCATTTTGTCAGTTAACTTTCCATATCAAACTGACAGACAATTCAGTGGTTTAATGCCTAGAGAAACATAAACCACATGTATGAGATTTAGATAGCCAATTCTTCTCTAATAATAGTAAAGGTGTAAAACACATACTTTCATAATCATGATATTTAAAAAGAAAATTCCACTTTGCAGCAAATAAATAATATGCAGCAAATACTATGCCTTTTGCAGCCATTCCTCCAAAGTATTCAGTCAGTACTGTGAATTGCTATACTAACAAGGTAGTTATTAATGATGCAGCAGTAACAATTATTTTCTGCAGTGATCATTAAACCAAAGACATTTTCCCCTTTACCTTTTCCTTCAGGTTAGCCTCTTTGATTAAATGGGTTTGTATTCAAACTAGAGGACCAACAAAGGTGAAATAATTGTTTATTGCTGAATTAAGAGCTGCTGCTTTAAATACAATATTGGATTTCATTAAGAGATGCTGGAAAGAGAAAGAATGTGAAAACAGTATTAAAAATACAGTGAATTTTATTTCCAGATCCTCAAAAGCAACATAGATGGCCCTTATGAGAAATCTGATACATTTGCCAGGAATAATGAAGGAAATAAAGCCAGTTCTCCCCAGCTTCATTGCAGCTGATAATAATTATATGCCAGCAGTGTTCTCAGTTAAGTTACTCTGCTAACACTTTTTACTAGTTTACACGATCTGATGGTATGCTGATGTGTTCAGATTGCAGTTTCTTGAATTCTCCAGCAATGTGGTTAAAGATGTTTTTCTCTCATTCGCCACATATAGATGTGATGGAATTGTGAAAAAATGCATGGAAGGCTTGAAGAGAGACAATAGCCATGTTTCAATAAATGTATCAATAATATTTTTGCATATTTTTGCATACATATCAGGTACTTGACTAGCTGCATTAAAACTTGCTAAGAAACAAATAAAGTTAGCTGGAGTTTATCTTGTTCAATATTCTAGCAGTCAAATAGGCAAATACAGAATCTTTGCAAAACAGAATAGCTTTGATAAACCAAGAAACAATCTGAAAAGTCCACAAATTTTTAGATGGTAAAATTGGACAGGTGTATCATTAAATATTCTCCAAATTATTTGAAGAAAAATATATTTTGGAAGCATTTTTCAACAAGTTATTCAACTAAATTTCATTTTTAATGTGTGCCGTTATGCCCACATTAAAAAAAATGACAATAAAGGTTATCTTACCTTATTTTACCTTACTTTACCTTACCTTATCTTACCTTATTTTATCTTATCTTATCTTAAAACTTGGTATTTAGCAATAGTGGTAATGTTGCATTTTGCATCTAAATTTCATTTGAGTTAAAATTGTTCCAGGA
>NW_015392034.1:6844-8243 GCF_001527695.2 Protobothrops mucrosquamatus | reverse complement strand
AATTTCATTTTTAATGTGTGCCGTTATGCCCACATTAAAAAAAATGACAATAAAGGTTATCTTACCTTATTTTACCTTACTTTACCTTACCTTATCTTACCTTATTTTATCTTATCTTATCTTAAAACTTGGTATTTAGCAATAGTGGTAATGTTGCATTTTGCATCTAAATTTCATTTGAGTTAAAATTGTTCCAGGATATTTTAAAGGTACAGTGTTGTCCATCACAAAAGAGCATATGCATGGAATTTGGCAAACATGTCCCTTGTTTCATGCATATCTGGGAAAATAGACAGCTATCTTTGGGGGGGAGGGTCAGAAAAAAATAGGTAAAGATAGTAAAGTAATAATAATTAATTACAAATAATAATCAATTACCAAATATCAATTATATTTGGTAAACCAAATAGTTTTAATTATTTGATGCTAACACTGCTGAAGGTAAGAGTATTAAAATTTTAAAAAGCTCTCTGCAACAAGTTATTTGGTTTTTTTTCTCAGATTGTAAAGGCAAATTAAACAGAAGGTAAAATGATAACATTTTCTAGGGGGATTGCTGGCATAATTTTATCAATATGAAGATTGTGTTCAGAAAGCCTAAAATGAAGATTGCCTTTGCTGCAATGACAGTAATTTTCTCAAAATTCAGTCAGTTTGGTTTTTTTCTCCCCTTATATTTCCTATGGTTCTATAGTGGGAATCCACCTATCGTATGATGTTTGAAGAAGCATCATACATAATATCAGCACTAATTGGCACACTTGAAGAATTGTCCCGGAGCTTTTGTGGTTTATGACTTCAAGCCCTGAAATTAAAGCAAGACATATGCATGGCAGTGGAGGGTTATTGACATATTTGTAGTGAAAATCATCTCTTTTTTAAAAATGTCTTTGATATATGACTATGTTTGCTGCTTTAATTGATCAGTTAATGGTTACTACCATTCTTCATAGGAGTCAGGAAAGAGATAGGAGCAAGGTAGATGCCAAAGTGTGGATCATGATGTTGCAAAATGCATTCTGCCCCATTTGATACTTACATCACAAATCACACTCAGATACCTAAGGATCAGAGTTTGTGTTATGGACACCATGATAGATATCTCAACTCACTGAAAGTAAGACTATTTGTATTGTTCTGTATTGTCATTTATGGTTTTATATTGTCAAAGCAATGTGTTTGTAATGTATTGGCCACAATTGTTTTAAATCACTTGCTTAATGTCTGACCTACATTGCTGTATTGTTTAACAGTTGCTGTTACTGAAAGCCAGACTGGCTGTCTCCAAGCTGATAATGAGGTTTGGGGCGGGAAACTGTTACTTTAAACCTATTGGTTGCCACCTAGAGGCTAACTGTATAAATAGCTGTGCAGCAGCCTTTAGGGCTGCTTCTGTTCT
>NW_015392034.1:0-5880 GCF_001527695.2 Protobothrops mucrosquamatus | reverse complement strand
CCAATCCCAGAAACACCGGGCTCCTGGCCAATCCCAGAAACACCGGGCTCCTGGCCAAACTCCTCGCTGTCGGAAGGCACCGAAGGCTGCACCAGAGGGGAAGGGCCTGGAGAGGGAGGCCTAGCCATCTCCTCTCCTTCATGTTCAGAGCCTTCCTCCTCTGATGAGAGGGACCCACCGGACGGAGCCACAACAGTATCAGTGAACTTTCATACAGACAGCAGAATTACTGGAAGGTTCAAGCAGAGTTCTGACTACAGGGAACTTCAGATGAGGACTTGCTGAGTGGGGAATAAGCAGAAGTTCAGAAATTTAAATGGCTATGAATCCTCTGAGTCTCATTTCAGATGTTAGCCAACACAGTTGTCATCTGTGAGTCCTCAGAAGTCCTCAAAAGTAGCCAGAAGCTGATTCCTAAATCTGAGGTCTGAAAAGCATGGAGAAGGAAAAATAAGATGGAACAAACTCTCCTCTTTCTGTCTCTGAGATCTCTAACACACATGGCAGATTTATTCAGAAGTGGTACTGAAATGACACTTCCCTTGTTTACATCTGCTCTGTATAAAGAGAATTTAATAGATGAGAGGAACTTACTTTATTAAATACAAAACAGTGAACAGTCATGGGAATGTCTGTGCAATTGGGCCTTAGAACTGAAAGATATTTTAAGCTCAGGATTTTTCTTCCCTAAATGGTAACATCATGCCATTGCAAATAGGTACTCTACAATAGTTTATTTAAAGCTTGGAATTAACCAATTCTCATAATTATAGTGGAGTTTCAGATCCATAGAAACACAATGTGGGTAGTATCTCTATGAACAATCCTTTTTCAGTGATATACAAAGCTCGACTAAATACAAATACACTGGGAAAATTTTCATTTCTAATTCCAGTCAAATTAATGGTCATGATCAGGGAATTGGTAGCTTCCTCATTTTGATAGAAATACAACGAAAGAGTTCATTGAAGTATGTCTTCAGATGATGAATATGCTTACATATCAAATATGATGAATTGGGAGATAAAAGGGCAGAGCATTTTAACAGAATAACAGAGTTGGAAGGGACCTGGAGGTCCTCTAGTCCGGTGCTCATGCAGGAATCCCTATACCAAGTGGCTGTCCAGTCTCTTCTTAAAAGCCTCCAGTGATGGAGGACCCACAACTTCTGAAGGCAAGTTATTCCACTGGTTAATTGTTCTCATTGTTAGGAAAATTCTCCTTAGTTCTAGGTTGCGTCTCTCCTTGATTAGTTTTCATTTATTGCTTCTTGTCCTGCCTTCAGGTATTTGGAGAATAGGTTGATCCCATCCTTCTTTGTGGCAATCCCTTAGATATTGGAACACTGTTATCAACAAAAGATAAAATTACAGCAGGAATTATGCACTGATGTACACCACATTTAATTGGATGCCATAGATTTTCTTTCTGGTATGTCAGCCATTTCTCATTCCTACCGCTGTTTTAATTCCGCATAGCCTGGCTGCTGGCTGTGATAGCATTACAGTTACCAGTCACCTTGCCTGCCAAGGGAATTATCCAACATTGGATACCCAACCTTTTCCTTTGGGTTAACCACCTATATTAACTGGAACAAGCTACCGGATTCCCTCCATAGCACTACTGCCATCATGTGGTTGTGAGAAATGCTCCAGAAATATATTACAGTAAAAGAGGAAATGGGACAAATGAATTGGACAGACGTTATTGATTTAGCAACTTCCAACACGTTTTATATGCTGTTTCTTTAATTAGCACTTAGGTCTTTCTCCATCTTCACCATTGAAGTTAATAATATATTCTACATTATCTCTTTCATGCCAAAATAGAATGACTATTCTGAAACTGCTGAATTTAGCAAAGAAATTTCATGCAAAAACCTATTTTTATATGTTAAAATATGACATTTTATTTTTAAAAATGGGTCGAGTTTAGATATGTTTTAATATACAGTTTTGAAATTGCGCACCATGTTCAGAATTGTAAATTGTGCTGGGTTTTTTCAATAGAGCAGGAATTTTGCATAAAACACTCCATAGCATTACAAACAAGCATTGTTTATTTACTTCACCTATTTGCTACAGAATTTTATTTTCTCAGAATCATTTATTAAGCATTAATATATATTTCAGGTCATTGAAGTTTGTTAATTATAACAAAAAGTAGAAGTAAATGTAGTTCACTTATTGTTTTTATTAAAAACAAACATGTTTTTCACTCCAAATATTTCCTAATTTCTCTTTCTCATATTTTGGTACATATCAAAGATCATCTTGAAAAATAGGAACTAAATAGGAAACTAAAATAGGAAACAATGACAAAACTCTGAATGGTCAATCTGAATAATTTTTTAAACCAGATAAATTAAATACATATTTATATGTCCACTGAATATCTTTGTATACTTGACTTATAATACTCAATAGGGGAATGCATAGACTACCAGATTTGGTTATATCCCTATTTTCCAAATTACAGATTTAGAAAAATGGCCCACTTTGTTTTGGATTATTCAGAAGGCACCCAATGATATATACTTTCTCAGAAGTTAGTTAAAAATGTATATTCTGATCAATATAATAAATACACACGCCATCTTTCTCTGTGTGTGTGTGTGTGCGTGTGTGCGTGTGTGTGTATGTGTATCTTAATTACACTGGGGATACTGCTGAAAAATATATTATCTCTCTTAATTCCCTATGTTCATGAAAGATACAACCAATCCCATATGTTGATTTTTCAGACAGTGAATGCGTGAAAAAAAAGGAATGGTGTCAATTATTTTTCCATAATCAAAGAAAATATTATTTCTGTATAATTCAATTGCATTACTATATGATCAAAGACCCATGACAATTTTTTTTAAAAAATCTTTCAGTAAAGCAAAACAGAATAAGATTCAAACAATTAACAGTAAAAAAAAATAAAACAGAGAACAAAATATACAAAGAAAAGGCAATAAAAAAATCAAAATAAATAAACTATGGGGCATCCTTTTCCAAATCTGTATAATTGAGCAAAAGAAATTGACAGCAGTAAAAATCATTTTATTAATATTGACTACTAGCCAAAAACCTTTTAGGGAATTGCTTAAGAATAAGAATAATAAGTCTTCTACTCTCTTCAGATGGGCACTACATGTTTTAGTGATTTTTGTATTTTTACCCCATAGACGGAGGTAACTATTGCATGGTATATCCTGGAAATGATTAATTAGTAAGCAGAGAGAAGAGAATTGAATCTGGCTTTTGAGATTATTGAGATTTTAGAGCCAATTTTGCCTTGTGGTTAAGGCACCACAACAGAAAGCAGGAGCCTCTCCTTAGCCATGAAATCCAGGTTGGTGACTTTGAGCCAGTCACTCTCTCTCAGCCCAACCCACCTCACAGGGTTGTTGTTCTGGGGAAAATAGGAGGAGGAAGATGTATTGGATATGTTCACCACCTTGTATTGTTTGCAAAAATAATAAAGGCAGGATGCAAATAAATAAAGTACAGCAGAATTTGGATATGGTTATAAAGTTCCAGCAAGTACCATATCCACTAGAAACAGAAGAGCAGGATTTATAAGCAGATGAATAAAAATATTAGAAAGCTCGAGTGTACAAATCAAGAAGGTCCATTGCTTGGCAATATTTCCTGCAGAGTGATGTAATCAATTGAAAAGCTTAACCGTGGCAGTTTTTTGATGAAGATAGTAACCAAAGCACTATTGTAACTATATTTTTTAAGGTGGGTAGGGGTAGAGCAGGAGAAGAATTGCATCTTTGGTCTTCAACCACAATCTAAAAGGTATAGGCCAAGCATATCCAGTAAAAGGAAAACCTGCTTTTGAGCCAAGAGTATCATAAGATACACATTTAGAGACATGTCAATTATTGAACATAAGGAGAGAGAGAGAGAGAGAGAAACTGTTTAGTAGCTGAGATTAATTCCAAGATCCATTATGGAGTGTCATATAACAGCTGAAAAAACACTTTGGCTTTAAACAGCTGGTAGAAACTGCCTACCCATAATAATGAAAAATGTGCAAAGGTATTGATGCTATTACTAGAAGACTGGAATGCATCTCTATAGAACTTAATAATCTTTGGAGATAAAAGCCAACACTTCTGAGGCTTCAGTGATCTCACTAAAATTCTCTGCAACCGTGAGGTGTTCATGCAAATTCAGTTAGACAACATTTCATGTGTTCTCATTAAAGGTATGATGAAAAGTTCACTTTTATAATATTTAACTAATGTTTATGCTTGTTTGAGATGTGTTTCTTAAGTTTCATGCTGGGAAAGAAAAATAAGAGATACAGAGTTGGATCCCAGGAATTTCTCATTATTTCCCAGTGTTTCTTCTAGTCTCTATAGGCAGGAAATGGTTGGGATAATGAATAACCATTAACAATACCACTAGCAACCTTGTTATTATGTAATAATGGTATATAGTCTAAAATATATTTGTATGCCACATAATTAGCGTAATACCTTTTTTTATAATGGATTGTGTTAGTCTTTTCATAGCTTGTGCTGGTTCTGTTATAGTGAGTTGAGTGGTCAGGCATTTTTTGATAAAGTTTTGTGGGTATCCATTTTGTTGGAAGATATTGTATAGCTGAATTGTTTCCTTTTTCTGATGTTCAGGGTCACTTCAGTGTGTTTGTGCTCATCTAAATAATGCTGTTACACAGCTTCTCTTGAAGGAGGTAGGGTTGTTACTTTGGTAGTGGAGTACTTGGTTAGTATGGCTTTGTGTTTCTAATTTGCCATACTCATCTGCTGGTGTGGATATCCAGAAAGATAGTGTGTTGTTGTTTTCTTTTTCCTTTGTGAATTTTATTCCTTTGAAGATGTTGTTAATTTCATGTGTCTTTTCTAGTTGTCCCTTTTTATTATGATGAATCTACATACCACATCAATTCTTTGTGTTGTATGCATGGGAGTGTTATGGTTTCTAGGCATTGCATTATGGTCTCTGCTATGAGTCCTGAGAAAAGTACCCCATGGGTGTTCCTCTGATTTTTTGCTATATTTGTCCACCAAACTGAAAGAAGCTAATTAGGCAGAGGTTGAAGAAGTCTATGATTCCTGGGTATTATGATTTTAGTGTATTGGATTATGTTAGGTGTATTGTGTAGCAGTATTGTCATAGATTCTTTTCCAAATTCTGGGTCTATACATGTGTTGTAACATTGAATGAAACCACATTCTCATTTTCTATTATCAGGTTTTTTGGGAGGCTTTGTAGTGGGGAGTTGAGTCCGCGAGGAGAAGGGCAGGATATAAATTTAAATATAATAATAATAATAAAATAATAATAATAATAATATAATATTTGCTTCCTTCTGTGAGATATCCATGCTTTTTTGTCAGTTCTAGCAATGTTGCACATTGAGGTCCCCAATAATGATGCAATAGGATGGAGAGCTATTCACAACTTGTGTATTTTGGGATGTCCATAGGAGTATACAATGATGAATGAATAGAAATTAGTACTACATACATAACCTAGTTTATCC
Organism: Protobothrops mucrosquamatus; assembly: GCF_001527695.2. Lineage (NCBI taxonomy): Eukaryota > Metazoa > Chordata > Lepidosauria > Squamata > Viperidae > Protobothrops > Protobothrops mucrosquamatus. Next base: position 372 of record NW_015392034.1, on the reverse strand, counting down.
TGGTTTACTACTGCAGCCAGCTATTGATGTCCTCCAAAGCAGATGGTCCAGACACTGAAAGAGAGATGTAGGAAGAGACAATTGACCCTGTCATTCTAGGAACAAATAGATTTTCCAGTCATATGGTTCACTAAAAAAAATTCTTTCAATAAAATATATAGATAATTTCACACTAGCAACAATCTATCATTAAACCAAAATAACAGTGATCAGAACAGGCTCTCTTCAACAATAGAGGGGCAATGCTATAAAGATCAATCATTGGTAGAAAAATAGCCACAGTGACCTCTTCAAAGAACTGGGGGCAGGGGGGCATTGTCTAGCCTTGGTTTCCAAAGGTTACAACTGAACTAAATTTATACTAATTTCAAT
>NW_015392033.1:16325-20818 GCF_001527695.2 Protobothrops mucrosquamatus | reverse complement strand
AGCTTGATACCACATCATCAAAAAAAATTATCTGTCAAGAAATTTTAATGAAACTATGTGGTGCCTGACTTTAGTGTTTTCAAGGTATTAGACTCATATAGCATGTAGCAATCTCTAAACTCTTGTTTTATTTCCTACTCATTTCTATATACTTCATAGTATTTTTAAAACAATTCTGTTTTGGTTGGGCTTTTGTTTCTGGAGCCACAATAATGAAAAGGTAAAGTAGATTGAACTTTTACTAAAATTATTTCTAGCTACGATATTATGTTACCTGTATATTCATACATAATGATAATGTGCCAATGCTACCATACTGTTGGCACAACACACTGACCACAAATTAGCTGGCTCCATGTTAGCTTAATATGTTATATAAATGCACCTTGCAGGTGTATGATGATTGATGTATTTTGTATATATTAGTACTTTAAGGTTGCCTTCCTGACTCTTACACAAGACACAGTGTGAGATTGCAGCAGAAAATAAAATTACTACAAAGAAATGTGCCCAGTTTTAGTTCTGTCATGATATAGTTAGATCATGGCTAGAACAAGTATTGTCTCTAGAAAGGGTAGATGAAATATCACTTTTTGCTAGAATATTGATAACATCTAAGCGCAATGTAAGAGAGTCCAGAAGTCCCCATCTCATAAAGAACTAATACCAGCATATGAAGCTGAGCAGTAAGTCCCCAAGAGAAAATGGAATCTTACAATTGGGGCCTTAGAAACCTAGATTTAAGCTCCAAGTCAGTAAGAAATTTGCTTGTTGACCTTCAATTCTCTCTATCCTGGTTCCCTCAAAATACATTTGTTTTGTGTGTGAATGTGATAAGGATTATACAGTCATTTACATGCTATCAGAGCAATGTAAGTGATAGATGTAAACTAATGAACCACCCTTATCACAATCTCTCCAGCAATGTCATTTGGATTGTCTAAGTTATCACTTATAGAGACCTTTCTTCTTCTCTTCTTTTTAGCTTGCCCGCTTTTCATCTGGGAAATAACACTTCCATTTCCAGCTATAACTAAGTCATCTGACTGAAAATCTGATTGATGTAATCTTCCCCCATCCCTTTGTGATGGTTTCTGACGATCATTTTTTTGTCCATGTAATTCATGCAAATCTTTGCATTCAAATATGCAGGTACAATGTAATTTATTTATCTTCTGCCCTTAATACACCGAAGCACACATCCTTGTTTTAATGAAAAAAAGAACCCTAGAAATCATAGAAAATAATAAAAGTAGAAGGCTCTGAAACCTATTCTGTACTGGCTCTCCCCCAAATCTCTCCCCCCCTTCCTGATCTCATCTTAAAAAATGCTGTCTGAAAAATAGCTCCCTAGTTTGCTTTCTCTGGTATCTCTTTTTTTAAAAAATGTAATGTATAATATAGATGGTGCACTATTAATTCAAAATCAAGCCTGGTTTTTTTTTAATGGGGTTAGAGATTCGGCAGTAAGATGACCAATTTTTCATGGGAAATGTGGAAAGAGAATAAAAAGACTGGCTTTGCACTGGAATTCCATGTGAGATAAAGGTAATTCTCCGCTTGCATCCATTTGTTCAAAGTTACAGTGATGCTGAACAAATTGATATACAATCAGTCCTTAAGGTTCCTGCAGTCTTGTGATCATGATCATGTAATGGGTGCTTGAGTGTCTGGCTTGCAAATATGACATGTAATTACTCATGTAATTGCCATTTCTGAACTTCCTTGCCAACTTCCTACAAGCAAAAGCAATGGGGAAGCTGGTAGGGAAAGCCTCGACGTGCTATGGTAAGTTACTTTTACTTTTTCCCCCTTCTATAGCCCTTCTGCCCATGTTCAGCCTCAGCCAGTTTTCCCAGACCTTCTCTGGCCTCCCTCAACTTGCACACAGCCTGTGCTGTCCCTGCCAGACCCTCACTCTCCCTCTGTGGCCACCCTGGGCTCCTTACCTTGAACTCCCACCTGTTTCTGCTTCATGACTCACACATCTGGGGTTACAATCAGTGGTGGGATTCAAATATGTGAACAACCAGTTCTATTTGTGGATGCCACTTCAGGAAGTCCATTCTGGGCCTGGGCAGCAAAAACCTAGCCACCGGTTCTGCTGAACTGGTGTGAACTGGCTGAATCCCACCATTGGTTACAATGCCAACTGGAAATTCCTGGGACTGCCATTGCTAAGTGATGTGGTCACATGACATTATGCTTTACAATTGCATTTCTTAACTATGGCAATTCTGGTCCCAATTGTTACCATAATCCAAGGACTACCTGTACTGTGAGGACTGTTCCAGTACTCTAACCCAGCCATACCATATTTAGAAATGGATATCATTCTTCTTTGTGCCTGCATAAACAGGCAAACACACATACATATAATTTAGGGACCAAGCTCGTTTCCTAGTGATAAGGATAATGTCCTTATTGATATATTTCAAGAACAGTTAGAAGTGATTGATCATTGCCACCTTCTTAGGGTTTTTTTCTGTTTTAATTTCCCAATCCAGCCTACAGTCTGGGGTTCCCCACTGGTCTCCTAACCAAGTATTAACCAGGTTTGATGCTGCTTATTTTTCTTAAGATCAGCCTTTGTTGCCATGTGCTGCCACCTGCTGTGATAGTAATGTATTAGTTCCTCAATAAGGAATGAAGATTCTTATATGAAGACTGTTCCTTGGAGGAAAATGGTGGCTACCCACTGCTAAAATATCTCCCATGCAACAGTAGCAGGAAACTCATAGGCTCATGAGCTCCATTAAACCAAATAAGTTCCAGAAACTAATGTTTTGAAATGCACTGAAACATTTATAAAAGGATTTTTTCCAGGCAAGTCACCATGGAAAGGATTCCTGCAAGGGGGGGGGGGGGAGTTGAAAAAAAATATTTGCTGTATACTGATTTAACAGTTCATTAGTGAGATTTCATAAAAGCAGTTGAAAAGTGTAGGAGTTCTTTAATGGCACAAGAATCGAGAAAGTGAAATGTGGTTGGATGTAGGAAGAGTGTAGATTATCATATTCTTAGTCTCACATTTCACCTTCAAATATAGATTATAGTGACTCAGTTAATTGCCCTTTTTTCTATTTACAAATTATCAGCAATTGTCATTATTTTCAGAGGCAAAAAGCATTTAGAAAATTTTGCGAAGTAACTTTACCTCCAAATAATTGCTACTGTGTGAGAGGTGGCTTTCCTTCTGGGGGCTGAAATTTTAGAGCTGTGGTTTGATGACTGAAACTGTGTGAATCACATTTAACGGGGTGCTGGTATGTTTCCTTGCTGTGACTATTCTCAAATATATCTCTAAAATTTCCTCTGCTTTGATTTCTCATGAACCCCTGTGGCTTACAGTAAGCTCTGAGCTGTAACTGTTTTGGCTGGTAAATATCTAGTTTTCAATAGACATTAAAATTAGTGAGGGATTCTATTTAAAAATCTGCCTTTACTAATGTTGCTGTGCCAAATACACAAAATGAAGGTAATCAGAAGAACAATTTTTGGGCTAGAAATGAAATGATTGCTTGACAATGCTACTTGTTACCCTAATTTCCCCAGTAAATTTTCACATAAGCAAGCCTTTGCGAATACATTTAGTGGCTACTAGGTATGTGATTCCTGGGTCATGTAAGTTAATCATCCCTTTGCAATTTAGGATGTTTATAAAATTGCAGTAAATTGTTTCCTATTTATGGTAGGACTGTTTTATACAGTCAGAAGGAAAATACATAAACCACCTGCTATTAGGCTTTTCTTCCACGGATACCAAAATATTCCTGATACAAAAAAAAAATCAAAACCAATACTGTACTTATATAATACATTTATTGCAATTAACACTGTGGCCAAAAAAGAGTGTGAAACATTTCAAGTCTTCTAAAATTCTTCACCATATGAAGAAAACATCACAAGAAGGGCTGGCCTAGAAGATGTAGACAGATAGATAGATATGCCATATAAATATTTGTGTGTGTACCTGTCTGTATCCTGTATGTCACATAAGCATCCAGATCAGTGGTGGGATTCAAATATGTGAACAACCGGTTCTCTGTGTGGATGCCACTTCCGGAAGTCCGTTCTGGGTCTGGGCAACAAAAAAATTAGCCACCGGTTCTGCTGAACTGTTGCAAACTGGCTGAATCCCACCACTGATCCGGATGGAAAGTGGAATATATATTTCTCAATCTTCTTTTGACGGATTACTTAATGTGTATGAATGCTGTGGCATCAAATTATATATATATTTAAAAACGTTGCACTCAGACTAAGCTAAAACTTTTTGATATTAGGTGGTCCATCAAGACATGGCTTTTTCAGCAAGCGGGACTGACCTAGGGTGAATTTTAAATAGGGATAATTTTTAATGATTTTTAATAAGAGACACAGCTACAAATATTTGGTTTTAATTGGCTTTTATTGGGGAAATGTGCTATGTTGTTTTAATATGCTGTGAGCCGCCCTGAGTCCCGTGGGGAGAAGGGCGGCATATAAGTCTT
>NW_015392033.1:13662-16098 GCF_001527695.2 Protobothrops mucrosquamatus | reverse complement strand
GGGACTGACCTAGGGTGAATTTTAAATAGGGATAATTTTTAATGATTTTTAATAAGAGACACAGCTACAAATATTTGGTTTTAATTGGCTTTTATTGGGGAAATGTGCTATGTTGTTTTAATATGCTGTGAGCCGCCCTGAGTCCCGTGGGGAGAAGGGCGGCATATAAGTCTTAAAATAAATAAATAAATAAATAAATTGTGTGTCCAGTACTGGGAATAAAAATGCAACACCATGAAGTCAACATCTACCAAGATCAAATGTTTAGCCATAAGAGTTTGACCATTTCTCTTTCCTTCCAGATCACAACCTTGAATGTTTCACGGGTTCTTCCACCCTTGCTCCTCGCTTATTTAAATATATATAAAAAGAAAGTGAGACTATTGTTATAGGACAATACAAGTGAGATGGGCAGTTAAGCAATACTAAGTATAAATAAATAAATAGCTTGAAAATAGTTTTGTTTTGTTTTGTTTTTAAAAATGCACTGGACAAAAAAAAAACCCAAAACAATGCATGTGCAAGAGTATACTAGGCTATGAGCCAAGTCATTGAAAATATGCATCTAATAAAATTGTTATAACCCCTGTGCATTAGTCATGTCATAAGTATCAAACTTTAGTGGTTGTCCCTTTGATAGAAATTTGTTGAACTGAAGTAACCTAATAATCAAGCTGAGGTAATCCATCAAAGAGAAAGCTGGAGGGAAGACAGGTCCACTTGCCATTCCATCAGAATGTATCTCAAAGAGCATTATAAAGGGATTTCCCATGTCTTTTTGTTGCCTGGTCAACACAAAAAGGGTTTTAAAGATGGGTGGTCTGAATGATTAAGATTGTGAATCTTAAGCAGCTTATGCTGCTAAAATAAATCTTTTAAAATCACCCAATAGTGTACAGTCTTATTGGATGGTGTTTACTGCCTTTACTCTGGTTCTACATAAAAGATTCCTACCTCTATAGCTTTATTGTCACATTATTTTTTGGCAAACTCAGAAATAGTTACTAATAAGGAAACAATTCATACTGTGCATACAATTACTACTTTGAGATGTTTTAATACATCATTAAAACAGTCTATTTGTTGAGAGGAACCACATGGCCTACAACAGCGCCCCCCCAATCTTTTGAGTGCAAGAGATCAGGTCTGTAAAGAGAGGTTTTTCCAGTGGCCTGTGAGAGGTGTGTGGTTTTGCACGCTGCATGCATCCTGCACGTGCACGGATGGGCCTTCGTTCATTTGCATGGCCTGGTTAATGGGGGTCTGGAAGATTAACAGAGCATCTTCTGTTTCCAGGATTGCAGGTTTAAGAAATGTTAAAAACTCATAGCATTGCCAAAGTAAGTTTAGAATGAGCATGATTTAAATCCAGGAAAGCCTAACTCTGAAATGAAGTGCACAACAAAAGTTTGTATGACAAAAACACTGCGTACAATGTAATACTTAAAGATCCTTTCTGCTGTTTTTCATGAGCACCCCTATTTTCCCCTTACCAGATCCCCTCATCTTCATCATTGATGCTGATCTAGTGCTACGATGGGCCTGACATTGCTTGGTTTTGGTTTTGCTATTGCTGAAGGTTATACCTCTCTAAATAGTCTCTTTCCAACTGATTGTTCTTGCTAACAGAGCCTCACAATACATTGCCTTCATTTCCACTTTACCAACTATTCCAGTTCCCAACTATTCCAGGTTAAGCAAAAGGTCTGTTTTGGCATTTGCATCTGAATTTACCATGATCATTGTGGAATTGCAGCTGATTGTGCTTTGCAAAGGAATGCAGCCAAAATTGTAATTTATATACTTATGAATGAGAAGAAGGCTGTAAAGACATAAAGAGAATATGACCAAAAAAGAACAAGAGGAGAAAAGTAGAGACGTAGCAGGAAAGGAGAAAGAGTAATAACTGTGTGTCATCTCTGCATGCAGTCTTTGAAACTAGAAAGATTACTCATACCTACACTAGATGGCATGTTTTTTACAATTCTGTGGTCTGTTTCAAAGCATAGATTAATTACAGTTAATTGAACAAATCTCAGTGGGCCCAGTTTGTTACACAAGCTGTTAACATTAAGGCATGTGGTGTGTGAATTTTATCTAAAGAATTTGTCCTTTACAACTCTCTTATTCTATGTTCTATGATCCTTTATAAAGACTTTGAATGTTACAAAACTGTTGCTTCCTATAATTGCATTAGACAAATACATTCTGAGAGATTGTCAGTCTTCAGTAATAGTTATATACTACCAGGGCTTTTTTTCAGCCGGAACGCGGCGGAACCGTGTTCCGGCACCTTTTTCCGGGCCGGCCGCACCGGAAATAGCCCCTCCCACACCGGAAATAGCCCCTCCCAAATTTTACTTGCATTCCTGTTCTCTAAAGGGGCGGTCCTAGGGTTTGATGAGGGCGTGGCCAGGTTTGAGTTCCGCCACCTTT
>NW_015392033.1:9631-13192 GCF_001527695.2 Protobothrops mucrosquamatus | reverse complement strand
GCGGCGGAACCGTGTTCCGGCACCTTTTTCCGGGCCGGCCGCACCGGAAATAGCCCCTCCCACACCGGAAATAGCCCCTCCCAAATTTTACTTGCATTCCTGTTCTCTAAAGGGGCGGTCCTAGGGTTTGATGAGGGCGTGGCCAGGTTTGAGTTCCGCCACCTTTTCTCCGAGAAAAAAAGCCCTGTATACTACTATATTACTAATACGGCACCAGTGATAGTAATATCAAAGTGGTGACAATGCTTCTTCAATGCTCTAGGCCATGAGGATACAGACCAGAGATAGGACAGAGTAGACTTTAGGAAACATGACACAAAAAAATAGGGGTGGGCAGGAGATTGCTAGGAGACAGGGTCTCAAGAGAGGCAGCACTAGTTTGAGCTCAGAAATTAAAGGGGCCTGGATTTGATTAATACTTGGACAGGACACCACCAGAAACTTCCAGGATGTAGGCTAGACTGGAATGTGGGAAAACATTCCAGAAGGATGCCAAAACTTTCCAGGATTCAGAGTAAGCTCAAAAGCATTGTCACTTTAAGGAAACATATTTTTTTAAACATTGCTTTATGCTTTAACTATTTTTTTTTTCAAAAACCTTATATAGATCAGCATAGTGAAATCTGCATTATAGATAATAGGGCTCCATGGTAACTAGGGGCATATTTCAGGAATTGAAAGAATGCATTTTATATTCTAAATTTCTAATGTTTTTAGCCAGATGAGATCTCTTTCTGTCTTAAAAGATACATGTTAATATTTAAAAACAGTCTATTCCAAAAATATTAATTTTGAGACAGTTGGCTCATGCTAACTGGAACTCTTTCAACCATTGTTCTCATTCCTATGAAAACTTCAGAACTGTAATTTTATGAAAGTGTTTAGAAATCAACAAATCTGAACACTACAGTTCTCAGGGACATGGTAAGAAGACTGACCATTCAAATCATATACTTACATGTAGTATACTATGCTGAAGGTGAAGGTGAAGGAAAAGGAGAGGGAGAAAGAAGGAGGAGAACTTCATCAAGTGAAAGCTAAATGAGCTTCTTATATATGTTTCAATATTACAAACACACATGCATATAGGTATCTCTTGTGTTTATAAGATTCATATATGCAAACACATGTGTATATAAGTATCTCTGTGTATATATGAATAGAGTATATATGTATGATGTATGTACACACACACACACACACACACACACACACACACACGGAATCAAATTACAAATTTTCCATAAGAACAAAAAATGCAGATTCCTTATTAAGCCAATTCAAAGTATGCCATCCAGTCTCCAGAATCCTGCATTGGGAAAAATGATAAAGATATAAACAAAAGGGTTGGGAGGAGAACGGGAAAAAATGATATTAATCAGGGCATAACCACATTTAGCTCTGCTTGACAATTTAGGGCAACTGGCATTATTGAAAGAATTGTTTTAAACTGCTGACTACATTTGACAGTTGTGTAATCTCATCCACTTAACTTAGATACTATTTCTGTAACCTCTAAATTGTTCCGGGTGTGAAATTTGATTAATTCGGCCACTGTGGCTTAAACAGAAAACTTCTCATCTTGATGTAAATGGTGTTTTTTGTTTTGTTTTAAAGGGAATTATATAGATCAAGATATATAAAATATATCTCAGTTTGGGATTTCTTGAATATCCGTTCACTATACCAACTCCATTTCTTTGCTACCATCCACCTTATTTCTTAGCTCCTTCTCCCACCCATCAAGGTCAAGAAACAGAGAGAGTAAATCTTCAGTAATGGACATTCCCCTCTGTGAAGACCCCTAAGGTAAAGCCTTGTTCTACAATTAGTGTCGCTTCAGCAGATGCTCACAGAAAGTGAAGCAAAAAGAAGCCCTGCTAAATTACAGTCATTTTCTCTGCAGATTTCTTGTCTGAACCCCCGGAGCACTAGGAATCTACTAGCTGTGGCAGCATAAAAAAGAGAGAAAGTGTGTAATCTGTAGAGTAAAGCAGATTCCATCTAGGTTTATGTGGGAAAGAGTTATATCAGGCTGCCATTGCTTAAAATCTGGTTGATATAAAAGCTTGTTGCATCTAAATTGTCTGCATAAATAATAGGAAAGACATCAGCTTTTCAATAAAGGAAATATTTGTCCGTAAATTGATTTTGAGATGGAAAGGATAGGGCTGTCATGCTATCTTCCCTATAAAAAGGAAAGTTAACTACTATCAGATCAGTGGATCATTAATTGCTCCATAGTACACAGGTGAGCAATATGTAGGCCATGTGTGAACTTTGGCCAAATCCACTCTGGGCTGCATTGCTTTAGGATATTTGCCCATCTGTCCTGCTGAGATGATAACTTATAAATTGGCCAGTAGAGTACATAACCTATTGGAGTGTAAGAAGATATATGAATGGATCTCTGTAACTGACTCAATCTCCATTTAGGCTCCATCCCTTATGCCACCGTCCTGATGTAACTGCAGAGTACCTTCATCCTTGCAACAAAGCCCACAAAGGACCTTTACAGGTAACCCAGAAAGAATTCTGGACAGAATCATTAGATTCAGAAGTTCTTAGATAGACATGTATAATCTTCCATTATAAAAAAAGTTGTTTGGTTTTGGAGCACAAATTCCAAATGAATCAAAGTAGAACAATTTAAAAAGAAATCCAAATCCTGCCTCCATTTGCATACAGTATTAAGAACTATTTTACTTAAAAGAAGAGGTTATGCTACTTTGAATTTGAGAGCCAAGCCAAATGGTTCTTCCAACCCAATTCTCTGACTAGTTCTGAATATGCATCACACATTTGTCCGAAATGCCTGAGCAGGGGGTTAGACTAAATGACTTCCAAGGTCTCTCCCAACTTTATTTTTTATTATTATTATTATTATTATTATTATTATTATTATTATTATTATTATTATTATTATTATTATTATTATTATTATTATTACTACTACTACTACTACTACTACTACTACTACTACTACTACTACTACTACTACTATTATTTGCACAACATGGGCCAGTATGTATTTTTCCAATTCATATATTCAGAGCTGAACACCTTAAGGGTCAGAAATGTTTACTCTTAGTGTGTGTGTGTGTGTGTGTGTGTGTGTGTGTGTGTGTGTGTGTGTGTGTGTATGGATGGGTGGGTAGGTGTGTGTGTGCCTATGTGCCCACATGTACATAGGATTGCAGCTTTGCAAATCTGTCAGTTTTGCAGTGCCCAAACTCTTGGTTAAATAATGAAGAGAGAAATTAGCAATATCTTTGATTTGTTGATCTTTCCGCTTTCTATAGAGAAGAAAAAAATATTTTTTACTTATAAAAGCTGCAAATAGAATACTGTACTTAAGGAAGGAGTGTTAAACTGTGATTAGACTTTGCTTGAAGATTTGCCAATAGATATAACATTTAGTAAAAGTATTGTTTTGCTAGCTGTCGTGCTGCCCCGCCCATTTCAGTAACATAGTTTCCATAGCAACTGAGAAGGATAAGAAAGGAAAGGAAAGGATGGTTTTGAAACATGTGGTCACTGGAAATGTATTACAGTACTATA
>NW_015392033.1:6191-7777 GCF_001527695.2 Protobothrops mucrosquamatus | reverse complement strand
ATATATATATATATATATATATATATATATATATATATATATATATATATATATATATATATATATATATATATGTGCAGGGAATCAAGTAAGAGGAACACTCAAATATTGATTTAGTGCATTTGACATAATCTGCTATGGTGTTATGTTTGGGGTGCAATTCAAGGTGTTGTTTGCAGGTGTTCCCTGCTTAATAAGCACTTGTTCAGCAATCATTTATGATGGCACTGAATGAGTTGTAAATACAACAATTCCTCAAAGTTCTGGCCATCACAGTGTCCCCAGGTCATGGGATCATGATCCGTGTACTTGCTGACTGGCTTGCAATTGCAACATCACAGAAGCCCACAGTTGTATGATCGTCAGTTGCAACCTGCTGATTTCCAACAAACAAGTCAATACGGAAGCTAGCAGGAGGTCACATATGTTGACCATGTGATGTTGTGCTTAATGATGGCTGGGAATTCCCTTAATAACAGCAACCACAAATGCCAGAACTGTTCTTGCTAAGTAGCATGGTCACAAGATTTCACACTTAAAACAATATTGCTTAGTGATGGAAGTTTCTACCTAGTTGCCATTGTTAACTGAGGACTATCTGTATCATCTATAAAACTCTTCATGGCAGAGAGCATGATTATTTGTTTCTAATTATACATGTCTGTGATAAGATTTGACAGAGTAGGCATGTTTGAGTCGCACTGCTTATTTCGTATTATGTATTCTGGCAGGATGGAGGAAATGTACTTTCTCTGTTGTTACATTTGACCCATAGAACAGCATTTCTACCAAGATCCAGATGGCCCCAACTCTGCCTGCATTTGAAAGACTCTGATTACCTTCCCCCCCTCTCTTTTACCTAGACCAGTGTATCTCAACCTTGACAATTTTAAGGCATGTGGACTTCAACTCCCAGAATTCCACAGCCAGCATTGCTGGCTGTGGAATTCTGGGAGTTGAAGTCCACATGCCTTAAAATTGTCAAGGTTGAGAAACACTGACCTAGACAATGGTTTTGGATGTGTTATACCTGTCTTGATTGTTTCTGATTATTTTTGGTTATTTGAAGTTGATGTTGGTACAGTGTTTTTTTATTACATTTAATTTTTTAAAAAATGTTTTTAACTCTACATTACTCTGCATGACATGATGATTGGGCAGCTACATTAATTTGATCAATTAAGTAATAAGTAACTCTAGAAGGAATTTAAAAATCCATTTTAATAGGACAGATATTTTACATTGAACAATATATTTATAAGACCAGCTTAAGATTTACAAACAGGAACCTTATAGGACTGCCATAGATAGAAATATTGGAGTTATATAAACAAAGTCTGCATTATTGTCTTCTTGCTATTTTCTAAACATCTTACCATTTCAACATCACTTCTGAGACAATCTCCCCTGCATCTTATTATCTGTCTAGTCATTCTGGGAACCTTTTTGTGCCAAACAGAAATAATATCAGCACTATTTGTATTTCTTTTGAAGTAGTGATCGTACTAATTCTGTAATCTATAGAGAATATAGATTTCCAAGTATGCCAGAAGGACAATTTTTCACCCTATTGTAAAAGAGAATGA